>NC_089231.1:8122059-8422059 GCF_963924675.1 Phocoena phocoena
CTAAAGAAGGTATACACGCCCATGTTCACTTCAGATGTCAAGTAGAGGCAGAGAAAAGAAAATCAGGAAAGTCCCAGAGACTGGAATCACAGGTTTCATATAACAAAGGACAGGTGACCCTCTTCTAGGGAACAAAACTGGTACCTAGTCAAGTACAATACCCCATTCCACACAGCAGGGGGCCTCTGCACAGTATTTATTCTGTCTCTGCCACAGTGAGGAGAAGCACAGGTTTCTACCATGAAAAGCCACATCTGGACGTCCTCCAGCAACAACCGTGCATCTGACTGGATGAGACACCAAGACTGTGTCTTTTAGAAAGGGGTGAATGTATTTTTTGTTTAGGAAGAAAAGTGAACAGATGTTTGGTGACCAGAAGTGTGGATGGTATATACCCTTTACTTGGTAAACTGGATCTGAAGCTGCTTCTTTCAGGTTCATAGTTAGATGGCATTTTCTCCCCTTGGAGTTAGGTGCCTGGCACACCGAATATTTGTTGAGTGAATGAGAAAGTAATACAGTATCACGTTCCCTTTAAGTACACACAGTTTGAGTCACTCTAAGAGCACACAGGGGGAGCACTGCCTGCAGTTAGGAGATGGGATGAATGTCATGAATATCTTTTTCTTCTTTTTATCTCTAAGAGGAGATGGTTTTGACCATAATGCCTGCTGGAATTCTTCTTTCATTCTAATCATACATTCAGAAATGAAGAAAGCATGGGGACCACAAGGAGTATAAAAATGATAATTATCCTGGTAATTTACAAGATGATTATTAACATTTATACATTCTTTTCACATGATCATAACTATGTACACCTGACAAAGATGGCTTTTCAAAAACTAGTATCAGACTGAGAATATATAATAAATACTATGTTCAAATTCATTTTCCATTCACTGGGAATAAAGATAATATATTATCCTCAGAGATGTACTCAGATGAGTCTGAAAAATTATTTCTTAGCAATCTGAAACCAAAATACAGAAATAATGAAAAAAACCCAACTGATTATTTTAAGTTCAAAAAAACTACAAGAATTTAAAATATCAGATCCTGAAATTAATTGTATGTACTTTTGATGCATTAGTATACTTTAAATTTTAATCTTTATTTTTATATCACCTTTGTGCCCAATCCAAATATTACATAATAATTGATTTTAAAATGTATTTGTTGACCAATCATCCTTTAAATTAGTGGCTTGTGAAATGAGATAAATTGGAAATGTATTTTCATCTATTTCAGAAATAGGTTATTAAAGTAAATTTTATAATACCAGTAAGCGAGATTTGTCCTCTTGGGTTTAGATCCAGCTAAAGCTACCACCTGAAAACAGCTAAGTATCCTCACATTGGGAGAACATTCTAAAGAGAGGCACCATACTCACTCACCCAGGACCTGAAGCTAGAAGCATGAGACCAGGTGGCTGCCTTCACTTGCAACTCCTTCCCGTACATAGGCTGGAGCAAACAACCACAACCACGGAAATTAAAAGCAATGATCTGAGTTCCTAGGAAAGTACCACGGAAATTCCCCTCTCTAATTCTGAAAGAGAGGCATGAAACAGCCTATCTCAAGCGTGTGTTCTCGTGCATCTCAGTGTGTATGTGTGAGGGGAGGGGAGAGTGCGTGGTGAGAGAGCTTCTCCTACACACTGGGGGTATCAGGCTATTGGTTTCACTCCCGGGCAGGGAATCTGCTTATTGAACTTGCTGTTCTGTGTACCTGTCAATTTGATGAGGGGGAGGGGAAGGACTGGACAGAGACCAAGAGGTGGCATTGGTGGCAGGCCGGCATTCACAAACACGAGATGGCAAAAATAAAACTTTAGTGTGTCCCAAGTGGACCCTGCTGAAGTCCAAGAGGGCTGCATGCTGGCTGAGGGCTGGAGAGGGGATCCCAGCAACAGAAGTTCTTGCACAGACCCTGGTGGAGGCCACTGGACAGGGGTCAGCAGAGACGCGCGTGGGTCGATGGTCGGAGCACGTGTATGCAGAGCCGGGTCTGTGCAGGGAGGCGGCCGTCTTCCCAAAGAGCTCCCGAGTCCCACCCGAAGAGAGCCTTCGGCTCGGAGACCACGAAAGTCCATGGAGGCCGGCACCCATGCTAGCCGACCAAACAGGTGTCGGGGTCTCTTCCTCTTCCTCAGATTTTCAACCTGACTATAAAAAGCTTCATTGTAAATCAACTGATGCACCCTTATGCAAAATTTGGTTTGATTAAAGTGAATCAGTGTGAAACTGTATTACAAATATTTTCTATTTTCTATCTGTTCAAAGGAAATATCCATCTCCCAACAAAGACCTGAAGACAAAAGACCCAAACAGACAAGAAGGACAGAGCTTCAAACTTGGAGAATATAGTTAGGGTAGAAGAAAAGCATTTTCAAGGACAGACTCTCTTTACAAGAAATGGAGGTAAAGAAAGCAGTAAGTTACATCAGGAGCAAGCATTCTAAAAGTATCTAAGATAAATGCACATCCTGGTTAAAATGTGAGCCTCTCAAGACAGAAGTGTGGGAGAAAGAGGAGAGGAGAAAAGGAAGAAAACAAAGGTTCACCCCTGGAATTCTGCATCAAAACGCTGTGGGGAGATTAAATTCTGGGTTTATTTAGAAGAACTAAGTTGAAAACAGGCTAGCTGTCTCCCTTCTGATTACTATTTGTTTCTATGCTAAGCCCAGAAGTCGGCTTCTCAGAGTGGTCACAAGGTGGGTATAGTTCAGATTTCCGATTCGGACAAACAAGTAAGAAGATGTCTGTAATGTGCATTTACAGTTTGGGGAGATTGGTGACAGTCTATGTCATGTATTTTATGTACTCTTTCTAGTTTTCCTTTACATTATATCTGTGTCTGTATTCAGTTTTAAAAATTAATCCAGTAAATTAAAGTTATAACTTAATAAACAACTATTTTAGGTAGGAAACCAAAATTAACTAGACAATCATTAATCATGTTGCATTTTGATATTCTTTGATAAGAATAAGCTGAATTTTAGAACCATTATCCCAACGACTGCACAGAAAGGAGCCTTGATTTATTATTACAGAGTGTAATGGAAAGGGCTCCACTTTTTTGTTCTTTACCTTTTGACCCCCTCCGCTAATGTGAACCTCTAGCACCACGAATCTGTTCTCTCTATAAGCTTGGTTTGTTTTTTTAGATTTTACATATAAGAGATCATAAGGTATTTGTCTTTTTCTGTCTGACTTATTTCACTTAGCACAATGCCCTTGAGGTCCATTCATGCTGTTGCAAATGGCAAGATTTCATTATTTTTATGGCTGAATAATATATATATATATATATATATATATATATACACACATACACACAAAACAATTCTTTATCCAGTCAACCATCAACAGACACTTAGGTTGTTTTCATGTCTTGGCTATTGTAAATAACGTTACAATAAACATGGGAGTATGTATATCTCTTTGAGTTAAGAGTTTTCATTTTCTTCAAATAAATACCCAGAAGTGGAAATGCTAGATCTTATGATGGTTCTATTTTTAATTTTTTTGAGGAATATCCACACTGTTCTCCATAGTAGCTACACCAAATGACATTCCCACCGACAGTGCACAAGGGCTCCCTTTTCTCCACACCCTCGCCAACACTTGTTATTTCTTGTCTTTTTGACCATAGCTGTTCTGACAAGTGTGAGGTGGTATCTTATTGTGGTTTTGATTTGCATTTCCCTGATGATTAGTGATCGCAAGTATCTTTTCATGTGTCTGTTGGGCATCTGCATGTCTTCTTTGGAAAAATGTCTATTCAGACTTCTACCCATTTTTAAAAATGAATCTATTTATTTATTTATTTATCCACCTATTTATTTATTTATGGCTGCGTTGGGTCTTCGTTGCTGAGCACAGGCTTCCTCTAGTCACGGCGAGCAGGGGCTACTCTTTTTTTTTTTTTTTTTTTTTTTTTTTTTGTGGTACGCGGTCCTCTCACTGCTGTGGCCTCTCCCGTTGTGGAGCACAGGCTCCGGACGCGCAGGCTCAGCGGCCATGACTCACAGGCCCAGCCGCTCTGCGGCACGTGGGATCTTCCCGGACCGGGGCACGAACCCGTGTCCGCTGCATCGGCAGGTGGACTCTCAACCACTGCGCCACCGGGGAAGCCCAGGGGCTACTCTTCATTGTGGTGCACGGGGTCTAGATGCTCAGGCTTCAGTAGTTGTGGTGCACGTGCTTAGTTGCTCCGCAGCATGTGGGATCTTCCTGGACCAGGGCTCGAACCCACGTCCCCTGCACTGGCAGGCGGGTTCTTAACCACTGTGCCACCAGGGAAGTCTCTCTGCACATTTTTTAATTGGATTGTCTTTGTGCTGATTTGTATGAGCTCCTTATGTATAACCATTATTAGACATATCATTTGCAAATACTTTCTCCCATTCCATAGGTTGCCTTTTTTGTTGTTTATGGTTTTCTTTGCTGTGCAGAAGCTTTTTAGTTTGATGTGGTCCCACTTATTTATTTTTGCTTTTGTTGCTTTTGCTTTCGGTGTCAGATTCAAAAAATCATCACCAAGACCTACGTCAAGAAGCTTACTGCCTAAAATCTTCTTCTTGGAGTTTTATGGTTTCAGGTCTTATGTTCAAATCTTTAATCCATTTTGAGTTAATTTTTGTGTATGGTGTGAGTTAGTGGTCCAGTTTAATTCTTTTGCATGTAACTGTCCAGGCTTCCCAACACCATTTAATAAAGAGACTATTCCTTCCTCATTATCAAGGGGTCCTTCATAAAATTTTAGTTCTGATGAATATATCACTTGAGAAAGAAACATGAAATTATTTTAGTGATTACATCAGGACCAATCTCCCCGCAAATGTCACTATCCTGCATTAGCATGCCCCATCCTAAAACAAACGATGAGAGAAAGTGGCCAGCCTCTTTGAGATTTGTATATTGGAGTCAACATTTACATGTTGGTGGAAAGTTTACATTCATTAAGTTTTACTCAAATAAATAGACAGAGACACGTGCATCCTACTACTCTCCATATAAAAAGTAACATATTTAGCAACTGATTCAAGTCTATGTCCCCAACTGTGAACAACTGATGCACCTTGCAGGCTGTCATGCACAGTGTCTGTTTCAGAAGCACAGAGATCATGTAGGAAAGATTTAAAAGTGGCCTTCAGGAAAGAAGTTGGGGCCCTGTCAGCCTGTGACATGCGCATCTGTTTCTGACATGCAGCACAGCCTGTTCCAAATGGACCTGGGGATGGAAAGTGAAGCATGCCACAGCAGAGGTTCCTCCTCTCCTTGCACAGCTGGGACACACCCTGATGCTTTGCGTCAACAGACTTAGTTCTACCATTCACTGCTTAGAGTGCAACACAGGATTTCTGACTGTTCATCCAACAATGTTTAAAACCTAGCCCTCATTCCATGTCCAGAAGGATAGTGTCCTAGCAAATAATCACAGGTCCACCCAGATTAAGGTCTTTTTTAGCCATTCCCGAGACACGCCAAGACACACCATGGCTGTAAAACGCTATATAAACATCTGATCTTCTCACTCCAGTCACCACGTTTAACGACCTGCTTGCTCCTGTCCGCAGTGCCCTTGACTTTATCTCAGGCTGCTTAATTGACAAAATTCTGCTGGTAAAGGTAAGCAGTGTGCAATTTCTCAGGGAATTGATTCCTAAATAAAAACACAAAGAAATATATCATGCAGAAACACATTATATTACGTGATTATCTTCTTTTGCAACATGAGAGCATGTAGCCTTCTTTCTCGCGTGTTCCTGGTCACTTCATCTCTTTCTTATGGACAATATTTTTTATGTTTTGCTGTGCCTCCTTTGTAAATAATCACCTTATGTAATAGGAAAG
The DNA here is from genome assembly GCF_963924675.1 of Phocoena phocoena. NCBI lineage: Eukaryota > Metazoa > Chordata > Mammalia > Artiodactyla > Phocoenidae > Phocoena > Phocoena phocoena. Next base: position 8,127,921 of record NC_089231.1, read on the forward strand.
ACCAGATGTTGCTAGTTTCTTCTGAACAAGTCATAGAGGAGAGAAAGCAAAGGTGGACACAGGAGGTTAGGAGTTGGAGCGATGGGAGCCCCCTTTATGTCTGGGATTCGGGGGCAGCAGAACCAGATACAGCGATGAAATGTTCAGAGAGTACTAACATTCGAAATTGCAGGGTGTGAAGGAAGTTTTCAAACTGTGTATATTCGCTTTTAATATGTTTTCAAATGTTCAGAGTAGGAAAAAGTATCTCCTTAAGGGAACCAGACAGAACCATGTTGTAACTCTTAAGGGCTGGCCTTTGCCAGCTGCAGTCTGTTAAGGAATAGTGTTTTATTAGTATATGCAGGCTAACTGTTACAGCTCCTATAAGAGTCGATCAGGAATATTGAAAAATGAGTTATTGGAAACCCAGTTGCCAATTAACGTTTTCCCTTATTGGAAGAAGAAAGTTATATATGCGAACACTAAGCATGTTGAGGTTATTAGTTTGTGCTCTATTCTGGAATAATGAAAAAGACACCAGAAAAAACGCTGTTTCCATTTGTGAAAGAAATGGAGGAATACAGAGGAGACACTGGGAGATCAAAGTAGTGCAGCCAAGAAAGCAGAAGAACCCCTTTATCTTTTATTTTTCTTTACTTTTTAAAAAATTCTTATTAGTCATCCATTTCATACACATCAGTGGATACATGTCAATCCCAATCTCCCAATTCATCACACCACCACCCCACCCCCACCACTATCCCCCCTTTGGTGTCCATACGTTTGTTCTCTACATGTGTCTCAATTTCTGCCCTGCAAACAAATTCATCTGTACCATTTTTCTAGGCTCCACATATATGTTAATATGATATCTGTTTTTCTCTTTCTGACTTACTTCACTCTATGACATTATCTAGATCCATCTACATGTCTGCAAATGACCCAATTTTGTTCACTTTTACGGCTGAGTAATATTCCATTGTATATATGTTCCACATCTTCTTTACCCATTCGTCTGTCGATGGGCATTTAGGTTGCTTCCATGACCTGGACATTGTAAATAGTGCTGCAATGAACATTGGGGCGTATGTGTCTTTTTAAATTATGGTTTTCTCTGGGTATATGCCCAGTAGTGGAATTGCTAGATCATATGGTAATTCTATTTTTAGTTTTTTAAGGAACCTCCATACTGTTCTCCATAGTGGCTGTATCAATTTACATTCCCAGCAACAGTGCAGGAGGGTTCCCTTTTCTCCATACCCTCTCCAGCACTTGTTGTTTGTAGATTTTCTGACGATGCCCATTCTAACTGGTGTGAGGTGATACCTCATTGTAGTTTCGATTTGCATTTCTCTAATAATTAGTGATGTTGAGCAGCTTTTTCTGTGCTTCTTGGCCATCTGTATGTCTTCTTTAGAGAAATGGCTACTTAGGTCTTCTGCCCATTTTTAGATTGGGTTGTTTGTTTTTTTAATATTGAGCTGCATGAGCTGTTTATATATTTTGCAGATTAATCCTTTGTCCATTATTCATTTGCAAATATTTTCTCCTGTTCTGAGGGTTGTCTTTCCATCTTGTTTATGGCTTCCTTTGCTGTGCAAAAGCTTTGAGGTTTCATTAGGTCCCATTTGTTTATTTTTGTTTTTATTTCCATAACTCTAGGAGGTGGATCAAAGACATATCTTGCTGTGATTTATGTCAAAGAGTGTTCTTCCTGTTTTCCTCTAAGAGTTTTATAGTGTCCGGTCTTACATTTAGGTCTCTAATCCATTTTGAGTTTATTTTTGTGTATGGTGTTAGGGAGTGTTCTAATTTCACTCTTTTACATGTAGCTGTCCAGTTTTCCCAGCACCACTTATTGAAGAGGCTGTCTTTTCTCCATTGTATATCCTTGCCTCCTTTGTCATAGATTAGTTGACCATAGGTGCATGGGTTTATCTCTGGGCTTTCTATCTTGTTCCATTGATCTATGTTTCTGTTTTTGTGTCAGTACCATATTGTCTTGATTACTGTAGCTTTGTAGTATAGTCTGAAGTCAGGGAGTCTGATTCCTACAGCTCCTTTTTTTTTTTCCCTCAAGACTGCTTTGGCTATTCAGGGATTTTTGGGCCTATATACAAATTATAAGATTTTTTGTTCTAGTTCTGTAAAAAATGCCACTGGTAGTTTGATAGGGATTGCATTGAATCTGTAGATTGCTTTGGGTAGTATAGTTATATTCACAATATTGATTCTTCCAGTCCAAGAACATAATATATCTCTCCATCTGTTGGTATCGTCTCCAATTTCTTTCACCAGTGTCTTGTAGCTTTCTGCATACAGGCCTTTTGTCTCCTCAGGTAGGTTTATTCCTAGGTATTTTATTCTTTTACTTGCAATGGTAAATGGGAGTGTTTCCGTAACTTCTCTTTCAGATTTTTCATCATTAGTATATAGGAATGCAAGAGATTTCTGTGCATTAATTTTGTACCCTGCAACTTTACCAAATCCTTTGATTAGCTCTAGTAGTTTTCTGCTGGCATCTTTAGGATTCTCTATGTATAGTATCATGTTATCTGCAAACAGTGACAATTTTACTTCTTATTCTTCAATTTGTATTCCTTTTATTTCTTTTTTTTCTCTGATTGCCGTGGCTAGGACTTCCAAAACTATGTTGAATAATAGTGGTGAGAGTGGACATCCTTGTCTTGTACCTGATCTTAGAGGAAATGCTTTTAGTTTTTCACCATTGAGAATGATTTTCACTGTGGGTTTGTCATATATGGCCTTTATTATGTTGAGGTAGGTTCCCTCTATGCCCACTTTCTAGAGAGTTTTTATCATAAATGGGTGTTGACTTTTGTGAAAAGCTTTTTCTGCATCTATTGAGATGATCATATGGTTTTTCTTCTTTAATTTGTTGATATGGTGTATCATATTGATTGACTTGCGTATATTGAAGAATCCTTGCATCTCTGGAATAAATCCCACTTGATCATGGTGTATGAACCTTTTAATGTGTTGTTGGATTCTGTTTGCTAGTATTTTGTTGAGGATTTTTGCATCTATATTCATCAGTGATATTGGTCTGCAATTTTCTTTTTTTGTAGTATCTTTTTCTGGTTTTGGTATCAGGGTGATGGGGGCTTCATAGAATGAGTTTGGGAGTGTTCCTTCCTCTGCAGTTTTTTGGAAGAGTTTGAGAAGGATGGGTGTTAGCTCTTCTGTAAATGTTTGATAGAATTCGCCTGTGAAACCATCTGGTCCTGGACTTTTGTTTGTTGGAAGATTTTAAATCACAGTTTCAATTTTGTTACTTGTGATTGGTCTGTTCTTATTTTCTATTTCTTCCTGCTTCAGTCTTGGAAGGTTATACCTTTCTAAGAATTTGTCCATTTCTTCCAGGTTGTCCATTTATTGGCATAGAGTTGCTTGTTGTGGTCTCTTAGGATGCATTTTTCTCCGGTGTCTGTTGTACGTTCTCCTTTTTCATTTCTAATTTTATTGATTTGAGTCCTCTCCCTCTTTTCCTTGATGAGTCTGGCTAATGGTTTATCAATTTTTTTTAATCTTCTCAAAGAAACAGATTTTAGTTTTATTGATGTGTGCTATTGTTTTCTTTGTTTCTATTTCATTTATTTCTGCTCTGATCTTCATGATTTCTTTCCTTGTGCTAACTTTGGGTTTTGTTTGTTCTGCTTTCTCTAGTTCCTTTAGGTGTAAGGTTAGATCGTTTATTTGAAATTTTTCTTGTTTCTTGAGGTAGGCTTGTATATCTATAAACTTCCCTCTTAGAACTGCTTTTGCTGCATCCCATAGGTTTTGGATCGTTGTGTTTTCATTGTCATTTGCCTCTAGGCATTTTTTGATTTCCTCTTTGATTTCTTGGTTACTTAGTAACGTTACTTAGTAACGTATTGTTTAGCCTCCACGTGTTTGTATTTTTTACGTTTTTTACCCTGTAATTGATTTCTAATCTCATAGCATTGTGGTCAAAAAAGATAGTTGATATGATTTCAATTTTCTTAAATTTACTGAGGCTTGATTTGTGACCCAAGATGTGATCTATCCTGGGGAATGCTCCGTGCACACTTGAGAAGAAAGTGTAATCTGCTGTTTTTGGATTGAATGTCCTATAAATATTAATTAAATCGATCTGGTCTATTGTGTCATTTAAACCTTGTGTTTCCCTATTAATTTTCTGTTTGGATGATCTGTCCATTGGTGTAAGTGAGGTGTTAAAGTCCCCCACTATTATTGTGTTACTGTAAATTTCCTCGTTTATACCTGATAGCAGTTGCCTTATGTATTGAGGTGTTCCTATGTTGGGTGCATATATATTTATAATTGTTATATCTTCTTCTTGGATTGATCCCTTGATCATTATGTAGTGTCCTTCCTTGTCTCTTGTAACATTCTTTATTTTAAAGTCAGGTTTATCTGTTATGAGTATTGCTACTCCAGCTTTCTTTTGAGTTCCATTTACATGGAATATCTTTTTCCATCCCCTCACTTTCAGTCTGTATGTGTCTCTAGGTCTGAAGTGGGTCTCTTGTAGATGGCATATATATGGGTCTTGTTTTTGTATCCATTCAGCGAGCCTGTGTCTTTTGGCTGGAGCATTTAATCTATTCACATTTAAGATTATTATCGATATGCATGTTCCTATGACCATTTTCTTAATTGTTTTGGGTTTGTTTTTGTAGGTCCTCTTCTTCTCTTGTGTTTCCCACTTAGAGCTCTAAGCTCCTTTAGCATTTGTTGTAGAGCTCGTTTGTTGCTGCTGAATTCTCTTAGCTTTTGCTTGTCTGCAAACTTTTGTTTTCTCTATCGAATCTGAATGAGATCCTTGCCGGGTAGAGTAATCTTGGTTGTAGGTTCTTCTCTTTCATCACTTGAAGTACATCATGCCACTCCCTTCTGGCTTGTAGAGTTTCTGCTGAGAAATCAGCTGTTAACCTTATGGGAGTTCCCTTGTATGTTATTTGTCATTTTTCCCTGCTGCTTTCAATAATTTTTCTTTGTCTTTAATTTTTGCCAATTTGATTACTATGTGTCTCAGCGTGTTTCTCCTTGGGTTTATCCTGTATGGGACTCTCTGTGCTTTCTGGACTTGGGTGGCTATTTCCTTTCCCATGTTAGGGAACTTTTCAACTATAATCTCTTCAAATATTTTCTCGGTCCTTTCTCTCTCTCTTCCCCTCTGGGACCCCTATAATGTGAATGTTGTTGTGTTTAATGTTGTCCCAGAGGTCTCTTAGGCTGTCTTCATTTCTTTTCATTCTTTTTTCTTTATTCTGTTCTGCAGCAGTGAATTCCACCATTCTGTCTTCCAGGTCACTTATCCATTCTTCTGCCTCAGTTATTCTGCTCTTGATTCCTTCTAGTGTAGTTTTCATTTCAGTTATTGTATTGTTCATCTCTGTTTGTTTGTTCCTTAATTCTTCTAGGTCTTTGTTAAACATTTCTTTCATCTTCTTGATCTTTGCTTCCATTCTTTTTCCGAGGTCCTGGATCATCTTCACTATCGTTATTCTGAATTCTTTTTCTGGAAGGTTGCCTATCTCCACTTCATTTAGTTGTTTTTCTGGGATTTTATCTTGTTCCCTCATCTGGTACATAGCCCTCTGCCTTTTCATCTTGTCTATCTTTCTGTGAATGTGTTTTTTGTTCCACAGAGTGCAGGGTTGTAGTTCTTCTTGAACCCCTTTATTCTGATCAGGAAATTTGGTAAATAAAAGGCAATTCTTGACTGCAGTGTGTTTTCTGTGGTCTGAAATGAATGCGCTTGTACTGTAATAATAATAGCAATAGTAACAGTAGTTGTTATTGTTCTAAACTTTAAAACAATGTTTTTTATTTTTAATATATTTACTGTGTGCCAGATATTATGCTAAGAAATTTACATTACAGTATTAAGTCACATACACATCCCATTAATGCTATGAGAGAGTCACTGTTAGTATCCCAGCTTTACTGATGACATAACTGAGACCCAAGCATGTAAAGAAACTGCCCGCCCACACCTCCAGCATGTGAAGTCCAGGGGACACACCCAGCATCCAGCCCCAGAGTCTATTCTCTTTTGCATAATAGAAGAGTCCAGTAAATTTTTATTTTATGTTTGATAGAATTCCAACCCAATTCCAGAATTATGAACTGTAGGTGAAAGTCTTCCATCATGTTGGTGGATTTATCATTTATTCCCGTCATGGTTTGGGTCAATTTTCTTCCTGTCATGTTATCAGCATACAACCTTTTTTTTAGACTATTTCATTAGGTGTATAAGAGCAGAGGACTATTACACTTGATTGCTAATAAATAATTCAACTTAAAAATCTCATTCCATTACACCAGCTTCCTTTGGTTTGTGTTGTTGCATTTTTTTTCCTGTATCAACCACCTTTTGCTTAGATTATGCTGTGGTAAGAAACAGCTCTGCAATCTCATGGGATTTCTGTAACAAAAATGCTTGTTTCTTCTCCTGACCTTGCTGGATGCAGGTCAGCTTCAGCTTTGCTCCAGGTTTCTCCTTCTGGGACCAGGATGGCAGCCTTTATCCCAGGCTCAAGATAAAGGAGATAAAAGCAAAGAGCCGTGCAATGCTCTTAATGTTCAGATGTGGCATGTGTCACTGCTCCCTTATTTCGCTGATGAAAGCAAGTTAAAGAAAAAGAAGACTCAATAGTATAACAGAGAGAGGTAATGATGGAGAACAATCATCTACGTGGGATTTATCTTTTCTCATTCCTTTTCTTTCTGTCACTCTGGGTCTTAACTTTTGTGTGTGTTTATCTTGTAAGAGGCATATAACTAGATTTTTAAAAACAATTAAAGATCTCTTTAAAAAACAGCAGATATTTACATTCATTTGGATTTTTATCTACCATTTCAAGTTTTCCACTTGTGACTCCACCCCCGACCCCCCCCCTTTCCTTGTACTCATCTCTACCAGAGGTTCTCAGACTTTGCTATGCCTTCAAGTCACCTGAAGAGCTTGTTCAATGGGTTCTTGTACCCCCATACACAGAGGTCCTGATTCAGCAGGTCTGGTACCCCCATACACAAAGGTCCTGATTCAGCAGGTCTGGGGTGGGGCCGGAGAATTTTGCATTTCTAACAAGTTCTCAGATATGCTGGTCCTGTTGGTCTGGAGACCACAGTGTTCTATAGCATTAGCTGCATTTTCTTTCTTTTCCACCTTCCCCGTGTAGAAGAAGAAAATACAATGATCTTAAAACACTTCAATAACTTCCTCTCAGTTTTGTACCATATTATTTTCCAACATTTTATTTGTAACTTATATGAAGTCTCTTATCTCTAAAATCCTAAAATAGTTATTATTTTTAGCATTTTATATCGATTTTATTTCAAATTTAGCAATTGCTAACTTATATTTTTAGTCAACATTTATTGAACTTGTACTATGTGCCAGTGCTTTGCAAGTATTGACTTGTTTACCTCCCATAAGAAACATGATATAATTGCTACTATTATTTTCATTTTCATTTTATATGTGGAAACTGAGGCACAGAGAGGTAAGTGATTTTCTCTTAGTTACACAGCACAGGTGATTCTGGCACCCACATCCTTAACCACCCTCATCACTGCAATTTGCATCCTTCTTTCTTTCTGCTTTTAGTTTCCTTTTTGCTAAAGAACATATTTTTAGTACTTTCTGTGAAGGCTTAGGTTAATACATTTCCTTATTTCTGAAATGTCTGCCTTCACTCTTGAATGATATCTTGACAGTTATTTTTCTCCAGCATTTTGAAAATATTTTTCTAGTGTCTTCTGTCTCTTGTTGCTAATATTGAGTCATCTATTCATCTTCTAAAGGTAGTTTGATTTTTTTGGGGGGAGTTGCTCTTAAGATTTTTTGCTTTATATTTAATTTTGCACATTCACCATACTGTGTCTACTTGTTGGTTTGATGTAACTCTTGAAGACACATATCTTTCTTCAGTTCTGAGATTTTTTTTCAGCTATTATCATTTTGAGTTTTGGCTCTCTCCTATTCACTCTTGTTTCTTACCTTGGAAATCCCGTCAGATATATGTTGGACATATGCTGGATATTCTCATTCTTTCTTATCTTAGTATCATAAATTAATATTTTTATCTCTTCATATTTTGTGCTGCCTTCTTGATTTCTTCAGGTTTATCTTCTAATTAACTAGTAATCTCTTCAGATAGTCTAGTTTATTCAGTCCTTTCCATTTCAATGACTTAAAAAAATTTAGAAGTTCTACTGGTTTATTTTGCCTGTGTTCTGTTTCCATATTATTATGCCCTTCTAATGTGATGTCTATTTCTTTCTTATCATGTTTATTTTTTTAATTTTATTTTTTATTGAAGTATAATTGATTTACAATGTTGTGCTAGTTTCACGTGTACAACAAAATGATTCAATTTTATACGTGTGTGTGTATATATATATATATATACACACACACACACACACATACACACACACTCACACACGTATATATATGTTCTTTTCCAGATTTTTTCCCTTATAGCTTATTACTAGGTATTGAGTATAGTTCCTGTGCTATATAGTATGTCCTTGTTGGTTATCTATTTTATATATAGTAGTGTGTATATATTAATCCCAAACTCCTAATTTACCCCTCCCCCCTTTATTTATTTTAAATGCAATTATTTAACATTCTTTTTTAACTTTTCCTATTATTTCTGGTTCTTGGAGTGCTAATTTGCCATTTTGTATCAGCTGACTCTCTCTTGTGACTTTTTCATGTGGTTTGTACTGTTTTATTGTAAGTTCATCTTCAGAAAGGTTTTCTCTCCTCTGGAAATATCTTAAGCCTGCTATTGTTAAAGTCTCTGAACAAAACTGTTTCAACTTTGCCTCCTTCAAAACCCTACTGCAGTGAGCAATTCTGTATACATTCTGAGCTTAATCTCAGCTTGGGATTCTTTCCTTATGCAAGTAGCTTATATTAATACATTATATTCATATGTGGAGTGAGCCTTTATTTGGGTGACTCATCTCCAACCCCACTCATCTCCAACCCCCCCTCTCTACAAGCCCTGTCTGAGACAGATGTCAGCCCTCACTGCCTTCTCAATCCTTTGTTAACCAACAAAGGAATCTCTCTCCTACTTCACAGAGAAAATAGAAGTCATCATTACAGAATGCTTCCCATTACAAAATGTACAAACATCTGCATTCATCTTTTCTACTAAGCATCCTGCTATAACAGAGTAGCCAAAAACAGCAGTAGTAAAAAAATAATGAAGGGGCTGGAAGATGAAACAGAATGTCAATATTTTATAGATAGTAAAACAAATAGACCAGGAGGTAAAATTAGAGGCTGCAAAAATAATTACTCTCTATCAAGGCAGTCCAATACGCTATTAGTAGAACTTCTAAAATCCGTGGAATGAGCAAAATAATAGAAGAAATTATCAAACAAATAATATTTTTAAAAAAACTTCCAATAATGAAGGGCAGGAATCAAGTGCCCTTTTAGAATACCAAAAATAAAGTGATGATTCAGAGATCTTTCAGTGAGAGAAAAAGACTATGCCACATACAGGGATCACCTATCAAAAATGGCCTCGGATGTCTCAGCTGCAGCACTGGAAGCAAGAATGCAATATAAAAATGTCTTCAGAATTATAAGATAAATTATTATCAATCTCGAAGTCTATGCCTAAATGAATTATGGATTAATATTAAAGGAAAACCAACAGTTTTTCCTAATATATATCCTCAATCAAGTTCCCAAACAGTCATGCATCTTTTGTGAACTTTTGCATTCTGGTGCTCTGTGTCACTGGTCTATTTGTTTACTCCTTTACACCCAAAACAAGTTTTAATAACCATGACTTCTTAATACATTGTAATATCTAATGGGACAAGTCTCTTCTTCCCCCTCATTTTTTTCAAAATTTTATTGTTTATTCTTGAATGTTTTCTTTTTTAATTTCGGTAAGAACACTTAACATGAGAGCTGCCCTCTTAATTTTTTCAGTGTACAACACGGTATTGTGAACTGCAGGCACATTGCTGTACAGAAGATCTCCACAAGTTATTATCTTATATAACCAAAAGTTTATGTCCACTGAACAGCAAGGAGCTCTTCCCTTCATTGGATATGGTCATTTTTGATCCAGTTTTACCAAAATATCACTGAAAATTTAAGAAGCCAAGACACTTAAACTTGTGAAAGGCTTTTCAGTTTTCTATTATTCCATATTAGATACATATCAAGCAATATCCAGGCATTTTCTGCACTGTTCCTTCCTATTGAGGGCTGGCATGGCTCACCCGGGATTGGGAGAGATGAGTGGGTTGCTGTCCACTCTCTGTAGCGGATCCTCTGTTAACAGCGCCTGGAGCCCTTGCTCAGGGCAGGAGGTGTCCTAATCCTCTTCTCACTTCTCCTAGCTCAGAGACTGAAACGCTCATTTATTAGTATATTATGGTCCAAGACCCACCCAGAAGAAGTAGTCCTTGTATTTTCTTTATAGATACATAAAATCAACCACTGCTGTTTTTTCTTTTTTTTTTTTAAACAAGAATGGAACATCATATGGAATTTTCAGAAATTCTTGTCCGACATGTACCTATCACATTGACCTACCTTACCCAAGAACAAGAGACAGTGGGCATAGAGTGTTAGCCCTACGTTCCTTTTCTCAGAAAGGAAATCCACTACATGGTGGTTCTGGAGCATCTAAGCTTCATGTAGGGGACCTTAAAGGGGTGTCTCTTGAGAGATCTATGTTAGAATTAGTGGTCATTTTTTAAAAATTGTAATTATTACGGTTCCATTGCATGAATAGATGAATATAGGAAGATTAGATATAATTTATATTCTATAAAGATTTACATATTTTTTATTTAGGTTTTGCATATTTCTCAGATTGTTTACTATTATGGGGATTTCTGTCATTGGAAATAAAGCCATTTGTTTCCATTACCTTTTATAAATATGTATTGCTTCTTTGTAAGTCCTTAATTTCTGTATCTTGATATTTTATCAAGCCACTTTACTAAACTCATTAATTCAAATCCATTTTCGATTGATGTTATTTTGCATTTTCTAGTTATACAATCAGAATTTGCTGTGACTCAACTATTAAAAGAAACAGTTATGCAAACAAATTTCCTCATGCAATACAAATTAACTGCCAAGCTCTGAGCGTATCTATCGAGGCTGATAACTTAAGTTTCTTCATCCTAAGAGAAGTGGGCAAACCCTGGCAGTGAAAGGGATGTAATCACAGGATGTACCCTAAACTAAGACCCTTTTTCTCATTAGTACCATGGACTTGTGCAAATTCAGGCCATTCAATGAAGGGTGTCAGTTTTTAGATCTCTGCCCAGTACACTTGGTTTATTTGATCACAAATTCTTTCTTTGAGAGCTTTGTTGTGACTATTTTAAAAATGAATATAAAGTTCATATTTTTCTTTTCTATAATTAGATGAGCATTTGAAATATTATGAGTGACAGGTGTTGAAAAAAATACTAGCCCTCCTCACATGCCTGAGGTTTGCATGCATTCCTACAGAGAGAAATAGTCACAGACCCTCAAATGGGAACTCCTATGGATAATGAGAGAAGTTAGGGAAACTTCGGTACCAGGAAATGATTAGGACTCAAGAATATGCCATCTGGATGCTACGCTCTGATAATGTCATCTCCAGTGGGATTGTGTGCTTAGTAGTACAAACCTTGTCTCTCTCTTTCCTTTCTTTTTTTTTTTTTTTGGTAAGATTCTGCTCATGTTCTGTCTCAATTTATACATTTAAAAAAATACTGTACATCTGAAATTGGCCAGGGATTTGACCTTCTGCATAGAAAGCAAGAAATAAAAAAGAATTTACTACTGTTCCCAGTTGCATGAACAGCTATTTTAGTGCTGATGGGAATAGGGGGCTGTTCTGATTATTTTCTACAAGCCCTGTCTAGGCACAAGCAGAATGTGTATTGGCATTTAGCCAAAGAAAACCTGCATGCTCAAGACTGCTGAATCCCAGGCACTGAGGTGCCACCTACCAGTTAATACGGGACATTCAGTGCACACATTCCCACACCCTCACATCTTCTAATGCTCAGTCCTTCTGCTAAAGATATTAGAGCATCACAGCAGTGTGAGATGCTCTCTTTGTCTCTTCCCTTCAATTTACAACCAGTAAAACATCCATAACTCCGTAACAAAGGTGCCTCTGTCCAACACACCAGGATTCTGGAAAATTGCACACATCTGTGCACGTGAAGGTGGGGGGACTGGAACACACAGAGGAGGCAGAACCGCGGGAACAGTGAGCGTGGTGCCTACAATCCGGACCTAGCGATGGAGGCTGAGTCCACAGCCCCAGAGAACTTGGCAGCAGCAAGCGAGGCAGCGCACCTGACACCAGCTTTCTGGCTGCAGTGGCTACACAGCCACAGGGAACTGAACAGCAGTGGCAGTGGAGCGTATGGCCCCATCCGTCCAGCTGCAAAGGCACTAGCAACTCTGCCCCCCTCCCCCATAGTGGCGGCTCCCAGGAACCCGACAACCCTGTCACAGCAGAGACACCTGTGACCCGGCTCTCCCATCCCCACTCTCTTTCTTCTCCGCAGCAGCAGAGCTTGTGACCCAGGAGACCCCAAATGTAGTGGAGGCGCCTGTTATCCCTGTGCCTCAGGTGGCAACACCAGGGACACCTGCAGCAGCAAGGCACCAGCTACCCAAAGGCACAAGCAGTGACAAGAGTCTCAAATATAACCAGAGGCAGCCCAGGTGAGGCACCAAAAACTTGTGTGTAGCGCCACCTACTGGAAAAGAAAAGAAAGGCCCCTAATCACTAACCTGTTGAACCATTATAATCGTGTTAAAACAAACAAAAACCCTTTACCTAAAGAAGAAAGGTGTTTGCTACTTCAAATGCACCAGCAAGAGGAACAACTCATCTAGCACCATTCAGAACCGTGGTAACATGGCATCATGAAAAGAAAACGACAGTTCTCTAGAAACCAAACTTAATGTCACAGAATATGATGATCTAACTGATAGAGAATTCAAAACAGCAGTCATGAAGAAACGATGAGCTACAAGAAAACTCAGAAAGACAGTTCAGTGAGCTCAGGAATAAAATGAATGAACACAAGAAATACTTCACCAAAGACTGAAACACTAAAAAAGAACCAAAGAGGACTTCCCTGGTGGCACAGTGGTTGAGAATCCACCTGCCAATGCAGAGACACGGGTTCAAGCCCTGTTCTGGGAAGATCCCACATGCTGTGGAGCAACTAAGCCTGTGCACCACAACTACTGAGCCTGCACTCTAGAGCCCGTGAGCCACAACTACTGAGCCCACATGCCACAACTACTGAAGCCCATCCGCCTAGAGACTGTGCTCCGAAACATGAGAAGCCACCACAATGAGAAGCCCATGCACCGCAACAAAGGGTAGACCCTGCTCGCCCCAACTAGAGAAAGCCCACACACAGCAATGAAGACCCAATGTAGCCAAAAATAAATACATAAATAAATAAATTTATTAAAAAAATAAAATAAAAAAGAACTAAAGAAATTCTGGAGCTAAAGAACTCAATGAGATGAAGAATGCATTACAAAACACTGGGAGAGACCTTCAAGATGGTGGAGGAGTAAGACGTGGAGATCACCTTCCTCTCTACAAATACACCAAAAATACACCTACATGTGGAACAACTCCTACAGAACACCTAACTAAACGCTGGCAGAAGACCTCAGACTTCCCAAGAGATATATATATTTTTTTCCTTTTTCTCTTTTTGTGAGTGTGTATGTGTATGCTTCTTTGTGTGATTTTGTCTATATAGCTTTTACCATTTGTCCTAGGGTTGTGTCTGTCCGATTTTTTTATTACTTTTAATTTTTTTTCTTTTTAATATATATTTTTATTTTAATAACTTTATTTTATTTTTCTATCTTTCTTGTTTTCTCCCTTTTCTTCTGAGCCGTGTGGCTGACAGGGTCTTCATGCTCTGGCCGGGTGTCAGGCCTGTGCCTCTGAAGTGGGAGAATTGAGTTCAGGACATTGGTCCACCAGAGACCTCCTGGCTACACATAACATCAAATGGCAAAAGCTCTCCCAGAGATCTCCATCTCAACACTAAGACCCAGCTCCACTCAACGACCAACAAGCTGGACACCCCATGCCAAACAACCAGCAAGACAGGAACACAACCCCACCCATTAACAGAGAGGCTGTCTAAAATCATAATAAGATCACAGACAACCCAAAGCACACCACCAGATGCGGTCCCACCTCGCTGAAAGGCAAGATCCAGCCTTATCCACCAGAACACAGGCACCAGTCCCCTCCACCAGGAAGCCCACACAACCCACTGAACCAACCTTAGCCACTGGAGGCAGACACCAAACACAATGGAAACTATGACCCTGCAGCCAGCGAAAAGGAGACCCTAAACACAGTAAGTTGAACAAGACGCATCTATATGCTGCCTGCAAAAGACCTACTTCAGACCTAGGGACACATACAGAGAGAAACTGAGGGGATGGGAAAAGATATTCCATGCAAATGGGAATCAAAAGAAAGCTGGAGTAGCAATTCACATATCAGAGAAAATAGACTTTAAAATAAAGACTACTACAAGAGACAAAGAAGGACACTACATAATGATCAATGGATCAATCCAAGAAGAAAATATAACAATTGTAAATATTTATGCACCCAACATAGGAGCACCTCAATACATAAGGCAAATGCTAACAGCCATAAAAGGGGAAATTGACAGTAACACAATCATAGGGAGGACTTTAATAGCCCACTTTCACCAATGGACAGATCACCCAAAATGAAAATAAATAAGGAAACACAAGCTTTAAATGATACATTAAACAAGATGGACTTAATTGATATTTATAGGACATTCCATCCAAAAAGAACAGAATACACTTTCTTCTCAAGTGCTCATGGAACATTCTACAGGATAGACCATATCTTGGGTCACAAGTCAAGCCTTGGTAAATGTCAGAAAATTGATTTCATATCAAGTATCTTTTCCAACCACAATGCTATGAGACTAGATATCAATTACAGGAAAAAATCTGTAGAAAATACAAACAGATGAAGGCTAAACAATACACTACTTAATAACCAAGAGACCATTGAAGAAATCAAAGAGGAAAGCAAAAAATACCTAGAAACAAATGACAATGAAAACACAATGGCCCAAAATGTATGGGATGCAGCAAAAGCAGTTGTAAGAGGGAAACTTATAGCAATACAATCCTACCTAAAGAAACAAGAAACATCTCAAATAAACAACCTAACCTTACACCTAAAGCAATTAGAGAAAGAAGAACAAAAAAACCCCAAAGTTAGCAGAAGGAAAGAAATCATAAGGATCAGATCAGAAATAAATGAAAAAGAAATGAAGGAAACAATAGCAAACATCAATAAAACTAAAAGCTTGTTCTTTGAGAAGATAAACAAAATCAATAAACCACTAGCCAGCCTCATCAAGAAAAAAGAAAGAAGACTCAAACCAACAGAATTAGAAGTGAAAAAGAAGAAATAACAACTGACACTGCAGAAATACAAAGGATCATGAGAGATTACTACAAACAACTCTATGCCAATAAAATGGACAATCTGGGAGAAATGGACAAATTCTTAGAAAAGCAGAACCTTCCAAGACTGAACCAGGAAGAAATACAAAATATAAACAGACCAATCACAAGCACTGAAATTGAGACTGTGATTAAAAATCTTTCAAAAAACAAAAGCCCAGGACCAGATGGCTTCACAGGTGAATTCTATCAAACATTTAAAGAAGAAGTAATACCTATCCTTCTCAAACTCTTCCAAAATACAGCAGAGGGAGTAACTCTCCCAAATGCATTCTAGGAGGCCACCATCACCCTGATAGCAAAACCAGACAAAGATGTCACAAAAAAAGAAAACGACACACCAATATCACTGATGAACAAAGATGTAAAATCCTCATCAAAATACTAGCAAACAAAATCCAACAGCACATTAAAAGGATCATGATCAAGTGGGATTTATCCCAGGAATGCAAGGATTCTTCAATGTATGCAAATCAATCAATCTGATACACCACATTAACAAACTAAAGGAAAAAAACCATATGATCACCTCAATAGATGCAGAAAAAGCTTTTGACAAAATTCAACACCCATTTATAAAAAACACTCATCAGAAATTAGGCATAGAGGGAACTTACCTCAACATAATAAAGTCCATATATGACAAACCCACAGCCAACATCATTCTCAATGGTGAAAAACTGAAAGCATTTCCTCTAAGATCAGGAACAAGACAAGGATGCCTATTCTCACCCCTATTATTCAACATAGTTTTGGAAGTTTTAGCCACAGTAATCAGAAAAGAAAAAGAAATAAAAGGAATCCAAATTGGAAAAGAAGTAGTAAAGCTGTCACTGTTTACAGATGGCATGATACTTATACATAGAGAATCCTAAAGACGCTACCAGAAAACTACTAGAGCTAATCAATGAATTTGGTAAAGTAGCAGGATACAAAATTAACACACAGAAATCTCCTGCATACCTATACATTAATGATGAAAAATCTGAAAGAGAAATTAAGGTAACACTCCCATTTTGACTGCAACAAAAAGAATAAAATACCTAGGAATAAACCTACCAAACGGGACAAAAGACCTATATGCAGAAAAGTATAAGACACTGATGAAGGAAATTAAAGATGATACAAACAGATGGAGAGATATACCATGTCCTTGGACTGGAGAATCAACATTGTGAAAATGACTATACTACCCAAAGCAATGTACAGATTCAGTACAATCCCTATCAAAATACCAATGGCATTTTTCACAGAACTAGAACAAAAAATTTCACAATCTGTATGGAAACACAAAAGACCCCCAATAGCCAAAGCAATCTTGAGTAAGAAAAACAGAGCTGGACGAGTCAGGTTCCTGGACTTCAGACTATACTACAAAGCTACAGTAATCAAGACAGTATGGTACTGGCACTAAAACAGAAATATAGATCAATGGAATAGGGTAGAAAGCCCAGAGATAAACCCATGTACATATGGTCACCCTTTCTTTGATAAAGGATGCAAGAATACACAATGGAGAAAAGACAGCCTCTTCAATAAGTGGTGCTGGGAAAACTGGACAGCTACATGTAAAAGAATTATATTAGAACACTTCCTAACACCATACACAAAAATAAACTCAAAATGGATTAAAGACCTAAATGTAAGGCCAGACACTATCAAACTCTTAGAGCAAAACATAGGCAGAACACACTATGACGTAAATCAGAGCAAGATCCTTTTTGACCCACCTCCTGGAGAAATGGAAATAAAAACAAAAATAAACAAATGGGACCTAATGAAACTTAAAAGCTTTTGCCCAGTAAAGGATACCGTAAACAAGACGAAAAGACAACCCTGAGAATGGGAGAATATATTTGCAAACGAAGCAACTGACAAAGGATTAATCCTCAACATATACAAGCAGCTCATGCAGCTCAATATCAGAAAAACAAACAACCAAATCCAAAAATGGGCAGAAGACTTAAATAGACATTTCTCCAAAGAAGATATACAGATTGCCAACTAACATTTGAAACGATGTTCAACATGACTAATCATTAGAGAAACGCAAATCAAAACTACAATGAGGTATCATCTCACACCGGTCAGAATGGCCATCATCAAAAAATCTACAAACAATAAATACTGGAGAGGGTGTGGAGAAAAAGGAACCCTCCTGCACTGTTGGTGGGAATGTAAATTGATACAGCCACTATGGAGAACAGTAAGTAGGTTCTTTAAATAACTAAAAATAGGGCTTCCATGGTGGCGCAGTGGTTGAGAGTCCACCTTCCAATGCAGGGGACGTGGGTTCATGCCCCGGTCCGGGAAGATCACACATGCCGCGGAGTGGCTAGGCCCGTGAGTCATGGCCACTGAGCCTGCATGTCCGGAGCCTGTGCTCTGCAATGGGAGAGGCCACAACAGTGAGAGGCCCGCGTACACTCCCCACCAAAAAAAAAAAAAAACAACTAAAAATAGAACTATCATACAACCCAGCAATCCCACTACTGGGCATATACCCTGAGAAAACCATAATTCAAAAAAAGTCATGTACCACAGTGTTCATTACAGCTCTATTTACAATAGCCAGAACGTGGAAGCAACGTAAGTGTCCATCGACAGCTGAATGGATAAAGAAGATGTGGCACATATATAATGGAATATTACTCAGCCATAAAAAGAAACGAAATTGAGTTATTTGTAGTGAGATGCATGGACCTAGAGTCTGTCATACAGAGTGAAGTAAGTCAGAAAGAGAAAACCAAATACTGTATGCTAACACATACATATGGAATCTAAAAAAAAAAAAAAAAAAAAAAAAAAAAAAAGGTTCTGATGAACCTAGGGGTACAACAGGAATAAAGATGCAGACGTAGAGAATGGACGTGAGGACACGGGGAGGGGTAAGGGTAAGCTGGGACAAAGTGAGAGAGTGGCAGGGACATATATACACTACCAAATATAAAATAGATAGCTAGTTGGAATCAGCCACATAGCAGAATGATATCAGCTTGGTGCTTTGTGACCACCTAGAGGGGTGGGATAGGGAGGGTGGGAGGGAGATTCAAGAGGGAGGGGTATGGGGATATATGTATACCTATAGCTGATTCACTTTGTTATACAGCAGAAAGTAACAACATTATGAAGCAATTATACTCCAATAAAGATGTTAAAAATACAAAAAAGCAAAAGAAAGAAAGAATAATACACAGCCTTAAAGAGATGTCTGATTCCTAAGTGGTTGTTTATTTTTATGTTCTTGGAAGAAGACTATGTTTTCACGTCTTGTTAGCCACTAATCAAATAAACTCTGTCACTTTCTTTAGTAAAGTTTAAGAGTCCTGATTCTACAAATGCGGAAGCCCGTCTACAATCCAACAGCTCCTTCTATCCCACTGCTCAGTCTCTTCCTCTCTTTGTTCCCAAAGTTTGTTGTTATTGCTTCTGTCACTCAGCTAACAGGTGGTGAAGCTTCTTCTCTGAGCAGGGGGGTTTTTCAGTTGCTTCTGGCCATCAAAAAATGAACTATCACACTGCTCTAGAAACCATTCTGCCAGTTTGGAAACAGACTCCAAATGGCTGGACCACTTGTCCAATTGCATTGAGTGGAATATAGCACAGTCCACATCTTTCTGATTCTACAGTGCTCTTCTTATACAACTGTGCCTCTACGAGATGAAAATGAGACAAAAATTGCTTACCAGGAAAAACAAAACTGATAAGGAAGCTTAAAGGCAGTGAGATTCTCTTTGAGATAGTATTTGAGAACCCATTTCAAAGAATAGGTAGAGAATTCACAAGGGAAAGAATGGGAATATCAGAGTGGGCATGTCTGTGAACAGCAATTTCTCAGGCAGTTGGTAATAAGAGAATAGCACTGGGTAAGGCCAGAGAGTGAGTCTAGCTTAGCAGTCAAAGGGCTTGAGGGCCTTTTTTTTTTTGCGGTACGTGGGCCTCTCACTGTTGTGGCCTTTCCTGTTGCAGAGCACAGGCTCCAGATGCGCAGGCTCAGCGGCCATGTCTCACGAGCACAGCCGCTCCGCGGCATGTGGGATCTTCCCGGACCGGGGCACGAACCCGTGTCCCCTGCATCAGCAGGCAGACTCTCAACCACTGCGCCACCAGGGAAGCCCCTTGAGGGCCTTTTATTAGGCAATATGGAAACATCAAAGGCTTTTGGTTATTATTTTTTTTTATTAGAACTATGCTATATGTTAATCTGGCATTTTCATTTGCAACAAATTGAGCAGAGATGCTGGGGTCAGGAGAACTAGGTGAAATGATCAGTAAGAGCAGAAACATTTGCTCAGCGCACTCATGGTCACCTGGGAACCAGCAACTGACCCTCATCATCAGTTAACAGGGTCATGATTTAGCTACAAAAATCAGAAGAGGACAAGGGACTCTGGAGGAGATGATTCTACTCTAGTTTAGGGACAGGAAAGAAACAGGAATCTAATGGGTAGAGATACTCAGATATTTCCTGATTAATAATGATGATACGTCTCATGTGCTCTGTTGATATTCACCTTTTTTCTTTCTTTTCTCTCTCTTTCTGTCTCTCCTTCCCTTCTCCACCCCCACCCCCCTTCCTCCTTATTTCTCGTATTCATTCAGTCACTTATATGCATTAGATGCTGTGCTTTGGTTAGTCCCTAACTGGTTGGGAATAAAGCAGTAAATAAGGCATCTCATTAGGATCCTGTAGTGTCTTATATGAGAGCAGAATAAGAAAGGTGTTATGAGGACCAAGGCACACAGGGATGCAAAGCTGTTGTCAGAAGCTGTGAAGAGAGCAGCTGGGAGGAGCCAGTTTTGCTGACTTCACAGGAATCCCTTTTTCCCTAATTGCCCAAGTTCTCCTCTTTCTCAACCCCCTCCCACATCCCCATCAAGCATGGGCTCTTGACCTTGTTTTCTCAAGTTACAGAAAAGGGTCCTCCACGGCTGTAAAGAGTTTGCACTAAGACAGTCATAGGATTGGAAGACACTTAGAGAGACTTTTTTTGCAAATTTGTTTCTTGATTTCCCGAGAAGCAGCTCCAAAGAGTCTTGGATTTCCTTCTATTCACACAGTATTGGAGAAATGGACACTGTGATTAAAAGTTTTTTCTTGGTTCATGTATGTTTCTAGTTTCTGTTATTATCCTTCTTTTACTCCTACCTCCTCAACTGTAGGAGAAGGGGCACAGAACTTGAAATTTTAAAAGTCTCCATTCCATTTACCAGCTGTGTGATTTGAGCCTCAGTTTCTTCAGTTACAGAATGAGGACAAAAGACCTACCTCCCAGGACTGTAAATGTCAACTGAGAGTAATGTGTCTTGTCAATGGTGCAGTAGTACATTAACGCTTATTACTTTTAAATTGCTTTATAAAACCTCATTTCTAACTAGCCATCACCTTTCTTGTGATATCACACACACACACACACACACACACACACACACACATATATATATATATATATATATATATATATATATATACATATCCGTATATATTTTTTACATTTTCTTAAGTAGGCATCTGGTCCTGTAGATGACGATCCTGCATCCTTCTCTGAGCTATTCTAATTGAAGAACCGCTAAAGAACAAGGAATAGATCATTTAAGAGTTCACATAGCAACCAGGAACATAAACTGAACCACAAATCAATAATATAAGTCAAATTAATCTACTAAATCAAATTGAAGCCAAATATTAAAGTCCTTTTGACTCAACCTTGACCTGATATGTTTTAGAAAAGTTATTATTAATCAGTTAAAACTGGAAATAAACATTTGTGGTTTTCTAATATTACAAAGCAAGAATAACTATACCCTAGATCAGTGTTTACCCAACTTGTCCCTTGGAAAAAAAAATCACCTGGCATGTTTGAAAAGAATGAAGATTGCTGGGCCTCATCCTAAATTAGAAGCAGAAAAGAGACAATGGAATTTGTAGTTCACCCTAAAGGCCAGGTGATTCTTATAACTGGGCAGGTGTATGACAGAGTGTATTATAGCAGCAGCTGGCCCACTATAGCTTGGGCACCAAATCAAGCCTGCTCCATGCTTCTGTAAATAAAGTTTTATTGGAACAAAGTCACACTCATTTGTATTGTCAATTGCTGCTTTCACACAACAATAGCAAAGTTGAATAGTTTCAACAGAGACTGTATGACCCACAAAGCCTAAAATATTTATTATCTGGCTCTTTATAAAACTAGTTTGCCAACCCCTACTCTAGAGAAACATCAAAGGCAATAGGAAGATTATTGATTAGGGAATTAGGAGCTCCGAGTTTATAGTTTACAGTCCCTGTTCTACATAAAACAGTGGGCCTCGGGTAGGACATTCAATCTTTTAGAAACCAAAGCATGTGATCTGTGGGTAAAACGTAGATTTTTCCTTAGGAGATGATGGAAAGAAGTCATTTTTCTCTGAGAACTTAAAAGTTCACCAACTAAAATATCATGATCCTTTGATATATTGCTGAAAGTATTACTAAACCACCAAAATAAATATGTAACTCACTTAATCAAAGGCTCTGAAAGCTGGCTATATAACCCTTTTCTGAATACAAAAGGTGAGGGGCTTCCCTGGTGGCGCAGTGGTTGAGAGTCCGCCTGCCGATGCAGGGGACGCGGGTTCGTGCCCCGGTCCGTTAAGACCCCACATGCCGTGGAGCGGCTGGGCCCGTGAGCCATGGCCGCTGAGCCTGTGCGTCTGGAGCCTGTGCTCCACAACGGGAGAGGCCACAACGGTGAGAGGCCTGCGTACCACCAAAAAATAAAAAATAAAAAATAAATAAAAAAGGAGAAATCATTATCATTTATCAAGTGATTGGTAGAATACTTCTTTCAAAACTTGCGGACATGGGAAGAAGTTAAAGTAAAATGTTTTTTTGTGATAAAATGTTTGAGAACCACTAAACTAGATATTCTCCAATGTCCCTTTGAATTCTAAAATTCTGTGAACACAAATGTACCACATGGATACTTCAAAGTTATTATGATCACTTCTCTTTACTTTTTTTTTTCTCCCTGAATGATGATAGGGCCAAGAAGCATTTGGGGAGGGGGGGATGAGTGGTTAAAACAAAGATAAAATAGAGTTATGTAGGCATGTAAGTTTGGAAATTGCTGACCTGAATAAGGATAAAAGTGTCATTTTATTGCTTTTTTACTCTCATTTTAAAGCCTTTAATATGTAAATGTACCTGATGAATTTTCCAAAGGGGAGACAAATTGTATTTCCCAAACTCACAGAACCATGAAGACTCATTTTTCTGAACTTCTCTTGTGACCTCTTTTCTACAGAACACACTGCTTTAAATAATGATGCTCAGTGGGCTGTTGCATAGATTTATGACAGAATAAAGCTGAACGGCAAGAGTAATTTGGCTATAAGATCAGGAGGATACATGGAGGGCAGGTGGGGCTGCTTTCTCCTGAAGGCTCCAGGTAATGACTCTGGTGCCAGGCAGTGGGTGCATCACTGGAGTGAGGAGTGGAGCTCTGCCATTCAGGGCTAAAAAAGAAACAGTGCTTTAAAGTCCACAGACTCCCAATCATCCTAGAAGCGTACTGTCTCCTAAACTGAAGTTACTTCACTTACTACACCCTCGCTTCCCAGGCTGCGTTTTTGCCTTTCCAACCTTTTCTGGCTTTTAAAATGATTTTGAACTTCTCTGAACTGGACTTCGTTTGCATAAGCGATCGTGTTCTGCAGAACTGGAGCACAAAATACGACTTACAGGCATAGTATCCCTGGCAGCCCTGATCACTGGTTCAGGAAAACACTGACAGTTACAAAGAGTGATAAAGTGACTTAGATGTAGCAAAGGGTAACAAGGAAGTGTCTTAGCTTGTGTTACCCCCGGAAGCAGAGGCTGAGACAGACAACTGAGGTCACTGAGCAGACTTTCGTTCCTCTTGTCCTTCAGAGAGTGTGTGAGTGGAGTTGTCATGTGGTACATCCCCCCTTGGCTAGCACAGCCAGACCCGGCTAGCTAACCCGTGAAGCGTGCCTGAGTTGTTTCCATCTTCTTTTGTTGGTCGCAGAGAATCCTTCACGAGGCCATAGCGAAGGGGTGAAAGAAAGATGCCAAGGCAGGAAAGATACAGGATGTGGGGCTCTATGCTACCTGTTCTTGTGGTACCTTGTGTCTCCTGCACCTGTTAGGACTTGGTCCTGAGTATTTCCATTGTACAGTGCATCGTTGCCGTGTCCACCTGACCTTGAGATTTGGAAGGTTTACTCATGTCCAGCTCACAAAGGGTGGCTCCTATCACATCGGCACTCAGTGCCCCATGGTCCAATAATTATTCCCCACCGAGGCCAGGACCATGCAAGGGGAGATTTTTAAATGGAGAGCAGTGCTCCATAGAGAGACGAACTCTCTGAGATCCCTGGGTCTCTGCACACAGGCTTCCTGGGGGGGCTTGCCAGGGACCCCCGTCACACTCTCACACGTCACAGGCACCAGCAGCGCCACAGGGCTACTGGGTCACACGGTTCCGGGGACAGGAGTGCCTTCAACACAGCCAGGATAGGCTGAAGAGTCCTCACTTACTCACAAGGCCACTGACAACTGGCAATCTTCCAAGTAAATCAAGAACCGGCTTGGAATAACATTCTGAAATATGATATACATTGTTTCCAAATTTAAAGAAGCCCTCCCCCAATGCTGACCCTCTTTCTTAGCAGTTGGAGATGATGCCGAGTGTAGCATGGTGTCCTCCGTCTGGGTGGGGAGTCCAGACGTGCAGTCACTAGCAATTCTCGTGCTCCCCTTCCACCTGTGCCTGCTCCCAGCTCCCGACCAGTGCAAGTCTGAGTTGCTGAGATGCTACTGCAGGCCAAGAGAAATCACTGCTTATACTCAAAATCTGATCCAGCTTCAGGGCAGCAATCCAACTCCCAAAACCTATCTGAGGGTGTGCTGTCTAAAGCCTTTCCTGGTTCCGTGGCAGCACAAGTAGTGTGGAAAAGCAAGGCTCGAAGCAAAGCCATATGTGGTCCTACTTCACTAGAAAGTACAGTCACTGAGGGAGCAGTGAGGGGCGAGGGAGAGAAGGGAAAGCCAATCTAAAGACGTGCTACCAAGCTGGCCACCTCTACGTGCAAATGGGTTCTCAGTCTGGCAGTGTTGTGTTGTGAAATGCCACCAAAACCTGTCTCCGGCGCATCCACCTGGGGAGAAAAAGAACAATGCATGTGTTCACATTTAATCCCCAGACCCCACCTCCCACTGCGGAAGGGTTTACACCAGAGCTTTGAATTTCCCATACACCTTCTAGCTGCCCAAGGGTTAGTGCCAATCAGGATCCCATGGTATTTGAAGCCTTGGGGTCAACAGGACAGCCATGGAGACAAGTGAGAAGCACACAGCGTGTGCATTGTAAGTTTGCACCCAGTGGGTGTCAGCTGGAGCCCACCTGGCGCTGGTAGCCGCAAGAGTAACTACAGCAGTGCCTGAGACAGGTGTGCCTGAGCCATCAGAGGCAGGAAGAAGCCAGTGAACATGGAGAAAATAAAGAGGGGACAATCGAAGGATGAAATTAAACACATAGGTTGAGGGGATTTTTTTTAAAAGGGAAGAAATATTAAGAAAGAAAAAATTACAAACTATTGAAACGTAATGTATATAAGATGAAAGATGTTTAATTTTATCAGTAATGTACTGGGCAAAGTAATCTGCTAAGAATTGGATAGTTAGAGCATTAAGAGTATTTCAGCTTTGGAACACCTGATGTGGGCGGCGTGTTAGGAAATCGTTACAAAATGAAGCAGCAGTAAGGATCTGGCTGAAGTTAGAGTCACTTTAGTGTGATTCTTTGACTCTTCTCAGCATCATGCCCTCAGCAGAGGATAGATAAAGCTGTTGCTCTGGGAAAGTTAGATTTTATTGCTGGTACAGCATGCAGAGCATACAGAAGGCCAATGGGATGAAGGAGCTGAGAGAGCTTTCATCTTGAACCGTGGTGGTCAGATATGACCAAGAAAACCAAAGCAGTGTTGATAAAAAGAATGTCGGAAGGCTTAGGCTACCTGATTTCAAGACTAACCATAAATAAAACTCTAAGGAATTAAGACAGAGTGGTTTTGGCATAAATACAGACACATAAGATCAAAGAGGCAGAATAGAGAATCAATCCATAAAGAGACCCACACATGGATGACTGATGGATTATTTTTTAAAGCACTAATGTATTTCAGAGAGTAGGGTAGTCTATTTAAAACATGATATTGGAACAACTGCATATCTATATAGAAAAATGAACCTCGACTTCTTTCTCACTCCGTACACATAAGTTTACTTGAATGGAGGATGGACCTACAAGCAAAAGCCCTGTGTCCACACCTCCAACTACTCTTCCCCTCACTCACTCATCTGCAGCCACACTGGCCACCTTGGTGCCCATGCGTGTGTGGTTTCCTCTGCCTAGAATCTCTAGCTCTTCCCATAGCTTATTCCCTTGCTTAATTCAGGTCTCTGCTCAATTGTCACCATTTCAGCGAGACCTTTCCAGAATACCTCACTGAAAATTGTCTCTGTACCCTCCGCTACTTCCCAATCTCTTACCTTGCCTTGTTTTTGTTCATTACACTTATTATTATCTGAAATTACACGTTCACTTGTTTCCTTGTTTGTTGTCTGTCTCCCCATCTAGAATGTTCTCTCTGGGTCTGAATTTTATCTGCCTTGATCACTTGTCTAACCCCAAGCAAAGAGTAGGCAGCCTATAATTATTTATTGAATTAATAAATACCAAAAAAATTAGTTCTGGTGAATAATATTTTCTCCCCCTTGTTACATTATATTTAATTTATAGAAAATGAATATAGCTGTCCTTCAGTATCTATGGGAGATTGGTTGCAGCGCCTCCCACAGATACCAAAATCTGAGGATGCTCAAGTCCCTGGTATAAAATGGTGAAGTCTTAGCACATGACATACACACATCCTCCTTTGCACTTTAAATCATCTCTAGACGCTTACGATACCTAATACACTGTAAATGCTATGTAAACAGTAATAAATACAATTTGAACACTATGTAAATAGTTGCTGGTGCATAGAATTCAAGTTGTGGTTTTCAGAACTTTCTGAAAATTTTAAAAAAATATTTTCCATCCTCGATGGTGGAAATATGGATGCAGAAACTGTGGATATAGAGGGCTGACTGTACTTATCAGAGATCCCCTTGTCTAATTCACTTATAGAAGAGGAAATTAAACTGGACAACTTATGACACACTCAAGTTACAGCTTAGATTGTAAAATAACTGGAACTAAAATTCACGTTATCTTAACAACCACTCTGCCAGATTCCCTGTACATGGTAAAAACATTACCAGTTCTTTGACTTTTCTGTGGCAGGGGTAGGGGGTGTAATTTTAAAACGGTATACAAAAGTACACTAAAATTTAGTGTGTCCAAGAGTTGTCAAAAGAGAAAAATTTCACTTTGTGATCACCATGATATATAGGTGAAAGAGGCATTATTATTTCCTCATTAAGAGACAAGCCTAAATGTCTAACCGGCTCACCCAAGGCCACACTACTATTTTGTGCAGGACACAGTACTGAAATCCAGTCATCTAACTCCATTTTCAGATATTTTATTCTTGGACTTATTTTTCAAGTGGAGAAGATATGGTACCATATTGTACTTTTTTGGCTGGGAGATAACTTTCTGATATTCCTCTAGTTATGATAGATCCAAGTCACTGCTAAATTAATAGTCTATTTTTTCTGTCTTCTCATGCAAGTCTTTCAATATTACTTTCTATTATTTATTCTTTTCTTTTTCTCCTAAAGCCTAAAACTGTTGAGCCAATGATGGCCATTTAAAAATTTTCCCATATTCAATATTCACTACAGAAATTTTTGTTGTTTTGAGTTAAAATATTTGTTAAATGGTCTCACAATCATCCTTCCAATAGAAACTACTCATTGTGACATGTCTCCACTTTTGCCAGAATTCAAGAGTGATAAATGTTATTGAGTTGTATGAGCTGTTTATATATTTTGGAAGTGAATCCCTTGTCAGTCGCATAGTTTGCAAATATTTTCTCCCAGTCTGTAGGTTGTCTTTTCGTTTTGTTTATGGTTTCCTTAGCTGTGCAAAAGCTTGTAGGTTTGATTAGGTCCCATCTGTTTATTTTTGCTTTTATTTCTATTGCCTTGGGAGACTGACTTAAGAAAACATTGCTAGGATTTATGTCAGAGAATGTAAAACAATAGTTCTTAACAAATCGATGAAAGACATAGAAACACAAACTAGAAGAAAATGTCAGGGGATTCATGGATTCTCTAACATCCACACATGAACTGTATATGGAGAATCTCTGACCTAAAGCTATAAACTTAGTAACTGCTGGTGAATGAAGGATAAACATGGCTGAAATTAATGTAAATCACAATGCTTCCAGAACATTCAAACTGGGCACTTGGTGGTGGCCACAGAGGATGGCATCTGACCAAAAACAGTTTCTATGGTTAATTATGTCTTATACATAGAGTCAAAAAAAAAAAATACTAGGGGAAAGAAAACATTAGATTACCGTTGCTTCTTAAAGTAGCTGGATTCGAATACATGTTTCGTTTTGCTCCAAATGATGTGTCTTTGTATATTTATTATATGAAACTCTGTACATATTTGTAGTTATAAATTTATCAATAAATGCTGTTTTTAAAGAAACTAGTAAAAAATGGCTCACCAAAACTGTTTATTTCTAAATGTTTCTGTGTATTTCTAAATATATTTCTAAACATATCGAGGGAGACCTTACTTTTGAATATCCTGCTTCCGGGTAAAATGATTCTTTCTACTGGCAAAATCATTTTAGTTTTCAGAGGCCACAAGGTGACTTTAATATTTAAAATTTATATCTATGAGAAGATGTGTCTCCAGGTTCTATCCTATATACGGCATTCTGACACAATGGTCTTTCAGTAAGACAACAGATTACCATAGTCCTAGAATTTAGAAGATTATTTTCATAATATTTTAGAGAAGTTGAATGCAGGAGTTTTGGAAATTTTAGAATAATCTTTTTTTTTTTTTTTTTTTTTGCGGTACGCGGGCCTCTCACTGCTGTGGCCTCTCCCGTTGCGGAGCACAGGCTCAGCGGCCATGGCTCATGGGCCCAGCCACCTCCGCGGCATGTGGGATCTTCCCGGACCAGGGCACGAACCCGTGTCCCCTGCATCGGCAGGCAGACTCTCAACCACTGCGCCACCAGAGAAGCCCTAAAATAATCATTTTTATTACTCAAATGGAAATTCAGAACATAAGGAGAGAGAAGTATATATTAAAAGACTAGAAAACGCAAGAAAGTATTCCTGAGCTCCACATACCAAGACACCTAAGTTTGATTACGCTATACACTGCATTCAAAAGTTCTACTAATTAGCTAGGACAATATGTACTCCTAAGACAAACCAATTCTGTTTTTCAGTGATAAACTGCATATACCTTTTATACTTTACTGCAAGGTCATCAAGGGAAATGCAAATGCATTTTATTAAATTACCAAATAATGGTAAAGATGTCTTAACTTTCAATGATAAAAATTTAGGGTTGTGGACAATGGCCTTTATTCAATAGTCATGCGGTCAGGAAGATGGGTTAATATTTGAATACTGAAGACACAGAATGAATCAAAGTTTAGTCATGCAACCAACATAATAATTTTCAAATTGAGTAAATATTAGTGAGGTGTGATAAAAAGGACTAGAGGTAAAAATAAACAGGCTTATATATACAAGAGTATTTTCAGGAAAGAGGCATGTGAAATCAAGAAGGTATTGCTTTGGGTTTTGGACAATATTCAGATGTGCACATTTACTCTAGCAGTTGTTTTCAAGTCAGATGATTGTATCTAATATTGTGGAGGAGTGCATCTAGATGAACCTAGATAGTCTAGCTACACTGAGAGGTGGCCACACTGGCCAGTGTGTTGGTTGGGTGAGTCCTTCACTCGGTGAAGCCTGAGTCTGGGGGTGGGAGGAGGAGTGGGTGAGGCACGAGGTGGCTGGAGCGGGTAGTCCGTGTGTGAGATGCTGGAATGCACAACAACCCAAGTGGCCAAACTGAGGCTGAGCAGTGACAGGAGATGACGAGAGCTGGGCGCTCAATTTGGTTGCAGTGAATTATCGCGCTCTTCACTAAAGGTCTCCAGTCTCACAGTATCTGTCAATGTCTCAAATTCAACTTACAAATTACTGTCAGGACTTCGTTGGTCAGCAATTCTTTGGGGTCTCCAGAAGCCTCAGAAGACACTGGGTTTATGCATTAAAAATTATATCTTCTCCAAACTCCTAGTCATCAGATTTTTTCATCCAAAGGGACAATTAGCAAACATGCTTTCCCAGATGTCTCTGGTGTATATTTCCTTGGTTGGTGCTCCATCAAGGAGGAATGCTGTGAAATGCATCTTCAAATGCAAAGACAAGAGCTGCTTTTTCAAAGCAGATTTAGCTAGAGGTACCTTATTAGAACAGGAATAATTTCCTGGCAGAGAAATGCATGCGAATTCGACAATGGACACACCATCCTGGATGTTGATTATTTAGCAATTTGAGCTGACTCCTTCAGGTTGCAAAGCTCAGTTACTTGCATTTCTAAATGCTGAAAGTTTCTTGGGGGCGTCTACCTTTTATAGCTTTAAGAAACTACCTTAAGAAAAGGCCCATACATTTACATTTTTCTGAATAACACAAAAAAGTGTTCGGCAATACCCAAAACATTTTACAGAAGCACTTCCCGGGAATTTGACAAAGAGTTGTAATGTACAACGCGATACATGCAGTCACAGTATAATCTGACCATTCAACAGAGAACAAAGAAATCCAAAATAATGCCTGGAGCTTTGAAAAGAGAAATGGATATAATGATTAATGCTTTGTGAGACTTGGGGGACATTTCCTCGGGAAGAACAATATATCTACTCCCCATTATTAGGATTTCATTTTTTTACGGCACTTTACATGGTAACAGCGAGCCTCTTAGTCTACATTCAGCCCTTTGGCTATATTCTGACAGGCTATCTGTGCTCTGATTTCATGAATAATAAATGTCTGAATGTGAAGAAATATACAGCTTTCCTCACTCATGCAAACAGTTTTAAAATAAAATACATTTTAACATAAATGCTGCTAAACATTTTTTAAAAATTGAAAGGAACAAAATTTGACAGGGTGGGCCATTCTTTTTTTTCCCCCTCTCATTCAAAAGATGCATAGCATAATACAAAAAGCAACAGAGTCAAGAAACCCAGAATCCATTTTCTACTTGCTTTTGGAAACATCTCCATTAAAATGATCAGGGCTTGGCTAGACCTTTCAGGTCTTTCTTGAATCCTTGCCATTTGCACGTTGAGATAGGCCAGGTGGATATGTGTGCAGGGTAAACTTGCCTTACCTAATAGGTTTTCACTAGGAACTAAGAAATCGTTAAAAATTACTAGCAAATGCAGAGTCAACTGTGTATTACAGTTTCTCCTGGAATTGTGCTGAAGAGCTGAAGGTACTGAAGACCCAGTGCTGAAGGAAGGTTTGAGTTGGGATGCAGAGTCCTCAGGACCAGCACATCACCCCAGGATCAGTCCTCCAAGATGGAAACGACAGACTCCAATCATTAACTCTACGGGGACAGGATTCAACAACCTCCTTTTAAACGTCTCACTTTCTCTTCTTACTGTCGTGTTGACATGATTTACCTAGTTCCATAGGAATTCTCAAGTTAAGTCTCTAGGTGATGGGAACAGTGTGGTCCCCATTGAGCCATCCAAACAGACACTCGCAGAGGACAATGGGTCTGTTGCAGTTGGCAGTTATAACAGAAAAATATTAACTAGCTCCTCAATGCCAAGTTCTCATAATGGTTTTTATCCCACTTGTAAATAAATTAACAGTAAAATAAACATATTGCAAATTTCCCTTTCAAAAAGAATGACAGATGCTGGAAGGGAGAAAGACAAAGGAAAAGGGCCTGTCAGACTCTGTCACTCTTTTAATTGGGTACAGAATGAGGGATGTGAAATATGTCAGGAGCAAGTCTAATACATGACCATCTAGTATGATAGAAAAAAATAAGCAACACTCATTTTTGATATCTTATTCTAAAGCTCAGCAAGCCTCCATCTGAGCTCTTGTACACTGAGCAAATTACAGAAATACTGCCACTTGCTGTGTCCCTAAAGACTACAGCACTCTTCTGTATTGCTCCAGGGGAACCAGGCTGTAAAGACCATGGAATGAAGCTACTGGATAGATCTGGAGCTGCCTGAACACTCTCGGAACAGCTGCCAGGTTAATTTGGCAGGAACCATAATTCTCAAACTGGCAGACTCTTGACATTCCCTCTGATTGGCTAGGAGACCTTAAAATATTGCAGCCTTTGTGAATAAATCAGCAATCTTTTTCCTACTATAGGATCATCCCTCCAGCCAGGGGCTAGGTGCCCTCTGGTACCATGAATAAGCACTTAACCTTGATGTCTGTGGCTTGCACATGGCTTCACCACCAGCCCCAGTTGACCTCAGCTTACAGTGAACTCTTTTTTTTTTCCTTTTTAGTGTTCTTTTATTTATTTAAGCATATTTATTGGAGTATAATTGCTTTATAACGGTGTGTCAGTTTCTGCTTTATAACAAAGTGAATCAGCTACACATATACATATATCCCCATATCTCCTCCCTCTTGCGCCTTCCTCCCACCCTCCCTATCCCACTCCTCTAGGTGGACACACAGCACCAAGCTGATCTCCCTGTGCTATGTGGCTGCTTGCCACTAGCTATCTATTTTACATTTGGTAGTAGCCCACTGAAGTCCTGCTCTGATCCATCCAAGAACCTCTTCTACATGAAGGTGTGAATTACTCTCATACTTAGAGGTCAACGTCTAAGACCTTCTCAAACCAATAAATGTAATAATTCTTTCTATATGTCTCCACAGAACTTCAGTTCAGAGATATAGTCAGAAGTTAAAAAAAAAGGAAGTCCATAGTCAAAAATACATTTAGAAAAATTTCATTTCACATCTGTTTCTCAGAGAGGCACAACTTACCATAACGTATTAAATGCTCTGTGTTCTATAGCAAGCAAAATTGCTCAACTCTGTTTAATCCAGTATTCCTCAAACTTTTGATCACTCAACTAACCTCTCTTCATTAAATTATTAACCTTGCAAAAAATCAATGGTCTACGATTTGGGGAAAACACTACTATCATGTAAAATTAATTTCTTCAAGTATTATTTACAAAAGAATGAAAGTTAAATATTGATTCCATAGGATCACTTTTAGGAAACAACTTTTGTTTTTGTACATTATGTATAAAGTTCATTGAAAGGGGCAAAATGCATATCTTGAATTTTTCTATTTTATGTAGTCTTAGAAAGTGACAGCTCTATATTTTACATACAAATGTAAGTTGTGGGTGATTAATTATACTGAAGAAAGAGTGTTCTCCCGAGGATAAACTCCATCAAGTTACAAGGATCCCCACTTCTGCTAAGTCTCCTTCATCCTCATACTTGATTGACTTGACACCCAGGGTACTTGTGCTTGAATACCATTGAAGAGTTTAGGAATCTTAATTATTCACAAAATATCACACAGGTATCTCACTGGGCAGTAGAAAACACTTTCTAATGCACCATATATATCGCTCCAACTTCTGGTTTAAATGTGTCTGCTGACATTTTTCAGTGTCTGTGTCTGCTCCTTACGGCTGTCATGGAGGCTGGATCCATCTGTAGTTGTCGACTTGTTGCCAGCTGAGCTTTCCTCCTGGTCTTCCAACACCACTCAGCTCTCCCCTATTTCAGTTGCCCTCACCCCTTCTTCACTGTCTCCCTTTTTGCTCCCATGTCCTGCTTTTTCTCAACTGCTGAAATGTGAATCAGACCATGACATGGTTGGTCCACACCCTCCAATGCCTACTCATCTCACCAACTACGGTCTCTACCACGTCTACAAGGCAATCAAGAGTCTTCATGTTCTCCTCAGCTGGACTCTAGGCCTCTGACCTCTCACTCACCACTGCCCTGATTACAGAATCCAGATGGCCTAACCACAGAGGTCCCTCTCTCCCTTTTCTTAGAACATTTACCTTGCCGTTTCTTAGGAGTAGGTCCTTTTAAGAGCCCTGTTGCCAGTTTTGCCTCCCAAGAATGTCCTGGCAGCCATCCCTCTGAAATGGAACCATCAGGGAAGACAGCACCCCATCTCCCGGTGTCTGTGGAAGGCAAGGAGCCTCACTTCCCTGGATGCCTTGCTCCAAGTTGTACAGCTCCCTCCCAGATATGAGCAAGTTTACTTTTCCTACGGGTAAGGCCAGTTCTTCCTACTTCCTGCTGATTTTCTTTATAGCACTCACCACCAACTTATTAAACATTTTACTTATTTATTGTGCTTATTTTTTAGTCTCCTCCAACTAGATTATCGGCTCTTTGCAGACATGAATTTTTCCCTGCTTGTTCACAGCTGTATCCTTAATGTCTGGAACCAAGCCTTTACATGGTTGACATTTAATAAATATTTTTTGGAATTAATGAATAAAGAAAGGAAGAAATGCAGAAAGGTATATATCTATTCTTTTCTCTGGCAGTCATCAATAAAAATCAATGTGGATGCATTGAGTGAGGATTTAAAGTGATAAGGGGAGAAGGTAAAGGGCACAGGTTACATTAATTTGTCTTTTTAATCAGGGGTGAACAGTGGAATTAGGTGTTATCTGAAGTCAAGTGTGTTAGAGGCATCTTTGATATGAATCCTAACATAGGGTTGATGTTTACTCTGTCTAGGAATATAGGTAGGGGGTCACATTTTCCTACTCCACATCTCAGAATTCACTTAGTTCTATCCCTGAAAACACTAAACCTTTTTGTGACTCTGTTTTCGGAGATAATATTTACAAATTAAAATTTTGAAAGTAAAATTAAACAGGCTTCAAAATAACTGAGCTGAGTCTGTGAACATTTTCTCATAGAGTTCCAATATTTGATGGGGCCTGGCCCAAAGAAAGCATATAAAAATGGTAATAGTGCTGCTACTGCTGACATGGAAAAGAGCTTAATGATTTGCATCTTTTCTGAAGCTAATTAAGAAACCTGCTTGAAAAAAATACTTCTTACGTTTTGACTACTTTGTCCTATCTTCAGGATTTGAACTTACACATATAAGCATGTCCATCTGACCTTAAACCTATGAAACAAAGATAATTATTTATTATCAATAACAGACACAATGAGTCTGGTGTAGGGTTGGCTAGGTATAGATGGGCCCTCGTTATGTGTATTACCTACTGTAAAATTTATTCTTAAAAGCAGAGTCTCAACCAAGGCAATTGAAGGTGAGTCACCCTTCTGACAAACACTACCTGAGAAATGGATCAAGCCATAGAATTTATCTCCCTGACAAATTAAGAAACAAACTTACTCTCTGGCCATAAAACATGCTCCTCTTAGGATTTTGACTCATGAAAGTATAATAAAACCACTCTAACTTGTTACCTTAAAGTGAATTCTAATTTGGTCTTGACACCAATAGTTTACTGCTTTCTTAGGTCACCTACTCACACTGCTTTATAGCCTTGTAAATGGCATTTGGAGCATTTACCTATGTGATAAGGACATGGAAAATGCTAGGAAAAAATCGAAGAAAACTAATTTTCAGATCTTTTCTAGAGTTGCCTTGTCGAGTTGTTCTAGAATGCATTTCAGCCTTCAGTATATTTTAATGACTTTGAGAGCAGTACTTAAAAAATAAAAATTTATAGGTGATATCCAGTAGAGTGGGATGTAGAGAAGCTTTAAAACAGCACTGACCTCCAAAAAAGTTTGGAAAAGCAGATAGGAGAAAAAAGGACCATACAAATAAGATGAGGTATATAACCTCTGTACCATAAAGTAAAAGAATGCACAAAAACACTATTTTATATGTGCAAGTTGGGAAGAGACCAGCTTCTAGTATGTATGCTAAAGTGATTCAAAAGCCAGGATTCATTATAAATTGAAGAGTGAATAAAAATGACATGAAAGAAAAAATACTTAGGAATCAGTTAATTAATTTAAAAATATGCCCCTAAAAATAATCAGAAAGTAATTCTCTCGTGAAATTTATCCCTGGCTAAACTTTTGTTTGGTTAATTGTATATGGTTTAGGGATCTAATGGGATGACCAAAGATTAAAGGGAGAGACTTCATACTGCCCTGGTTTCCTATCTGGTTTTAGATTACCAACGGATAGAACTTGAAATAGAACCCTGCTCTTGGCATTTGTTATAAAAGTGGCTACAAAAGCTTTGCTATATTTTAAACATATGTTAGGCCATTGTCCTTCTCAACTGATAGGCGATAGAAGTAATAGTTATAATGACTTGCTAAATCTTCTGGCACCATGAGAGGACGAGGATGATTGGTGACAGTGATGATGAAATAGCTTTAAACTAACCTCTTTAAGGATAGATTCAGAAAAGGGGTAGAGAATTTCAGGGGCCAACAAATAAAACAAATTCATTTCTAAACTGTTTTTAGATTTATTAAACATTAAAAGTCCCCAAATCATGAAATGGCACTGGTCCCTTAGGCTACATCAAAAATTGATAGAAGAAAAAGAATTGATAGAAGAGGGAACTATCTGAGCCAAAAAGTGATGGTTAGTTACCATTCACAATGAGCTTACTCTATGCTAGGTGCTTTATATCTGTGATGTCTATTTGTTAATAGCACTATAAATTATTCCTTTTTGCAGACGAAAACACCAAATTTAAAATATATGTAATGCAGCAACTAGACGTGGCGTTTCCAAATTCACATCCTGGCTCTAGCACTTACTAATGATGCACATCATCACAGCTTCTCTGTGCCTTTATTTCATCACCTCTGAAATGGAAACAACTACCTACGAGTTTTGTGAGAATTATTATGAGATTAAAATGAAGTCATAGTGGAGAACACAGTGCTGGAAACACATTAGTATTTGATACACATTAGTAACCGTCATTAGAGGGATTTAATATTTTGCCTAGAGTCACAGAGCAAATAAATGGCTGAACGGGATTCATCTGTTTCCACTGCTTTACTTTCTTAGAATATGGAGAACTTTTCTTGGAAATATGATTAGGTACATTATGAGCCAATATTAACAGGACAAGGCAGACGTTCAATAAATAATTTAGACCTAAGTTGAATTTTACTCTCCTAGTTATGCTTTAAGTAGATTTTACCTCCTTTTCCACGCACTGGAAAACTTCCCCAATATAATACACGGAGTGTTCACAATAATTATCATAGTACGTAAGCAAAGTGTTGTGGAAATAGGGAGATGGCAATTCCAACGCAAATGGGTTTATTTCACTTTCATAATGATTCAGGAGCGGTAGTCATGAACATGAGTAATTATTTTTTTCTCTTCCCAGTTGGGTACAAACCTATAAATTCTTATCTTCCTGAAATTCCCAAGTGAGAACTGGTCTCAAGGTCACTGATTTTTTTTAGTTTTTACACTTGTATCCCTTAAACAATAATAATAGTTGTTGTACCTACCAGTTGTTTGAATCTCTGAATCTCAATTTTCTTTGTGTCATTTTGCAATTTCCATTCAGTGCCTGCAAGTTCTTTACCTAAAGAGGCCGTGGTGCCTTGCATTAAATCTAATTTGCTGCTTTCATCTGCCTCACTATTTATAAACAAATTCAGTATGATGTAGTGAACCACAGCTATGTTGTTAGAAGTAGTACACTTAAAGAGAAAAACACAGCTTGAAGCAAATGGCAACAGGGTACTTAAACCCAAAATCCTATTGCTTATTTCATAGCATTTTTAGTGACACACGAAAGAAAAATGCTGTTGGCTTCAGACATTAAAAGGCAGCTTTGTGATACATTCTGCCCAACAAATTAGAGTTATCAAAACAAATAAATCCTGCAGATGTCAATGTGATGTGCTTCCATAATACAAAGCTTGAATTCACAGGAGACAAAGGTTATCTATCACACTGTGGCCTGAAATATAATTCTCAACTCTCCATATTTTCTCCTTATAGAGCTGGAGAACGTCATAAAAATAAGGCAATGGGTTTATAAGCTTAAAAGAAGGTGTGTTCCTGGAAAACACAATAAACAGAAAGGGTTTGTTTAAAAAATTCAATGGGATTTCCTATGAGACATTTCTTAGCATGGTACCAGGCTCAGTGGATGTTACATGTTTCTGGCATCTAAATCTGTTGAAAAGTGAAAAATTCAAAAGGGAAATTGACACAATATATGTTACTGCACTTAAGAGTATTTGCAAATCATAAAATTAAAATATTGCCTTGTAAAAATCAAATCCTCCCAAGAAAGCAACACAAGAAGTATAATAGAATGAACTTTTAATTATATTATTTTAAACATATTTTAAGGTCATTTTCTTTCTTTAAAAACACGTGATTGGTAACAACCTACATTTTGTGTGAAACTACTAGGTGTAAAGCATCATCTTTTATTATTAAGGAATTAACTATTTCCCGTAGGAAAATTTCCAAACAGCCAAACTGCGCATCTTTCATTAAAACTATCTTCACACATTCCAACCTCAGACCAGCACCTCTTATTTTTTCAGTTTACTCCATTGAGTATCTCAATTCCAACGCTCCTTGAACTCCATCAAGACCAATAATCCACTGCTGATCCTACCTTATTTTCAAACTCAATCACCCCTCGATGTCCCCACTCTCACTCTTATCCAGCTTAAACTCTACTGTCAACCATTATAATCACCCCCAAGCCCCCATAATCAACTTCCTTGACTCTGCCCCTTGCTTCTTCCTATTCACTTACCAAAACAAGACAAAATAATATATACATTCCAGGGCTTCCCTGGTGGCGCAGTGGCTGAGAGTCCGCCTGCCGATGCAGGGGACACGGGTTCGTGCCCCGGTCCGGGAAGATCCCACATGCCGCGGAATGGCTGGGCCCGTGAGCCATGGCCACTGAGCCTGCGCGTCCGGAGCCTGTGCTCCACAACGGGAGAGGCCACAACAGTGAGAGGCCCGCGTACCGCAAAAAAATATATATATATATATACACACACACACATTCTGAAGCACTCTGAATAGTTTAGAAAGAGAAGGACACACAAGTACATAGTCTTAGTAATGAGAAGAGAACTATACAAATGAAAGGAAATTAGAATCAGAAGTTACATAGTAATGAGAGCTAACACTGACAAGCACTTACTAAGCCCCAGTCACCCTAAGTGATTAACAATTTTAGTACCTTCTGTAATTGTCCTTTTAAAGGTGACAAGGCCAAGGTTTATGGAAGGAAGTCACCTTCTCCCAAACACACCACTAGAAAGTAGGGAGAGAGCATCTGAACCCAGGCAGTCGATGACGGAGGCTGTGGTCTTGCCTGGTCAGATACAAAGAAATGTGAAAACCAGGATAAAGTGGACAGTGCTCCAGGAAAATAAAATTACCAAAATGCATGCATATGGATGCAGAAAGCCTGCTTGGCTGTGAAGTCTATAAACAAAGCAATATGGTTTCAGAAGCAACATGGAAATACTATTTCATTTGTTATATAAACCACTGGATAGTTTAAAAAAGGAACATTTGGACATTCTTTTTATGAACATTGACAATATCCTATGTCAAACCCTGTCTAGGAAAGTACAAGCAATTCACAGACCTGCCTCAACTGTGAATATAGTTGTAAAAATCCTGTGTTACAATTGAACTTAAGTCTATCAAGAATAATGCTTCAATATACCCGATTGGGATTGACTCCTGAAACATCTGTCAAATGCTTAATACGTGCCAG
Organism: Phocoena phocoena; assembly: GCF_963924675.1. Lineage (NCBI taxonomy): Eukaryota > Metazoa > Chordata > Mammalia > Artiodactyla > Phocoenidae > Phocoena > Phocoena phocoena. Next base: position 8,167,270 of record NC_089231.1, read on the forward strand.
GCATTGTTCTTTTGACTTTAAATCTTTACTACAAACCCATGAGGTGAACTTGTTACTGGTCCTTTTTACAGAGGAGGAATCAGGGTGCAGGGAGGATCTGAATTCAGGCCGTGTGGCTCTAGAGTATGACCCAGGCCATGACTTTGCAGGAAATATATTGACATACCTTATCCTATTAATTGTTTGAGGGAAAAGAACCTTGTAATTATACTGCCGACTTTGAGTGAATCTACATATTTTAAGAATATGACTTATCTAACAGAAATAAAGCATAGTATAACCCTGTAATGATATAAAATGAAGGAACTAGGGCCATATTTACCAAAGAAGTTCACAAACATGACAATGAGGAAAATAGCAACTTTCCAAAAAACAGAGTATGATTATATATTTATTCAAATTTCAAAAATATGTAAAATAAGCCACGATTCTAGAAATAAATATAAATTATAATAAAACTATAATTCACAAATGTTTCATAAATTATGCAATTATAATAACATTTTAGGGATTATATAATTATAACAAAAGCACATATCACATATTTATACTGTATTTGATTTATTTATTTCTTAAGGTGGTTAATGGGGTCACAGGTGTTTGTAATACTATTATTTATATTATTATCTATGTAAGATATTTTAATAATCCATAATAAAATAAAATCAAAACATAAAAATTAAACAACTTTTAGAATATAAAGTTATAAAAAGAACATCACTGCTATTCCTTTACCGGAGGAAAGTCATTGATATGAAGTTTTAGTCCTTTATGCTTTATGACACACAGATATTTGTGTGTATGTGTGCATGTGTATATATATGCCTGTATGCTTGTGTGTGTGTGTTTACACACATGTTCAAAATACTGTACCTTATAGTACATTTTATGAACTGCATTTTTCACTTAATAAATGATCTGCACCTTTTCAAATTAATAAATACAAATTTACATCATCGGTTTTAATTGGTGCAAATTATTTTATTTTTTAAATCAATGACAAACTAGTGGACAATTACTTCATTAATTTTTCTGTTTTATAAAAAGCACTGTAGTGATCTTCCTTGTACATTTTCTAACTTTTATCCATGGTGCTTGTTTGCTTATGATTTGGTCATCTTTGCTAGCAAATCCCTATTTTAGAAGTTGCCCATGGGAATCCTGAGAGGTATGTGTTGCTGAAGGAGAATTACCAGTTCTGAGTCATTTTAGACAAATCCCTGGGCTTGTGATGTCCAGGATCATAAAGGTGGTATAACGGCACAAAAATGCCAGCAAGGGCAGATATGGGATTGAAGTTTTCAGAAAAGTCTAGCCTAGGAGAGGAAGTCTCCTAAACATTTTTCTCTGCTGGCATTTGAATTTTTTTTTTCTTAATCACTTTTTACTGGAAGCTTTGACTTCTGTTTCCCCAACCGGCAGGAGCCCAGGCACTGCTTGTTGCCCTGCAGGCACAGCTGTGAAGATGAATGCATGTCCTGTGTTCATTACGCAGATGAACCAAGGCTCCCGGGTCCAATTCACTCCTCTGGAAAGCTTTCTCCTCATGTCATCTTTGGTGGCACTTCTTTTCTTTCTTGTAAGCTGAACTATGCACTTAAATGTTTGTTATATTTTACTTAGTACTTACTTCTAAGTATTTTCAGTACATAAGGCAGCCTTACTTTTGGAAACAGAAAGCCTGTATCCCTTTGATAATCAGAAAGAAAATGTAAAAAAAAATAACTTTAATTTGCTCCATTTGTGTTCAAAACAACATCCAAACTCTCAGCTATTTCCACTCTTCTTCCTCTGCTCCCAAAACTACTTTGAAAACATGAAGGAACTTCTTCAGTTCTTGTTTGCATTTCTACATGGAATTCGTTTGTCTCTCCACCCACCTGTTGAAAGCCATTCAAAGTCCTCCATAAATGACATATTTTGAAAAAACCTGATCTGGAAGAGCTCTGTATTAGTTCTAGGACTGTCATAATTAATTTTCACAGACTGGGTGGTTTAAAACAACAGAAGTTTACTCTGTCACAGTTCTCTAGGCTGGAAGACCAAATTCAAGGTGTCAACAGAGCTGGTTTCATCTGGAGGCTCTGAGGAAGGATCTGTTCCGTGCTTCTCTCCTGGCATCTGATGGCTGTTGGCAATACTTGGCATCCCTTCACTGTAGCTGCGTCTTTCCAATCTCAGCCTTCATCTTCACATAGCTTTCTTCTCTCTCCATGTTTCCTCTAAGCCTCTGTATCCAAATCTCCCTCTCCTTTCTCTTATACACACACCAGTCATTGGATTTAGGGGTGACCCTAATCGACTATGACTACATCTTGATTTGATTGTATCTGCAAACCCTGTTTCCAAATAAAGCAACAAGGGTCGGGACTTGAACATATATTTTGAGGGGACACAATGCAACCCACTACGAGCTCTTTTTTTATCATATCACTCTGTTTTGCTACTAGAGCATTTTATGTAAAAGCTTCTTTCTAATCTGTTAATATTCAATCTTATACAAATATATGAATACATAAGGGACAAGTTGGCAAAAAATAAATTCAGTCTTGAAGTCTATCGCACTGTTGAATATTAATTGCTTAAAAGATTTTCTAGAAAGCTTAAATTATAAAGTCTTACATATTTTTAAGCTAGTTTACTGAGATGAGTCGCCTCTGTAAGAAACATACTCAATTTTTAGTATTCACTCAACACTTCAAATTAAAGGCTTTTTTTCTGAATAAAAATATTCAAACCACTTTTCTGCTTCAAAGATTTCAAAAGTCTGGCACCCAATTATAGATGGCTTGATATCTTAGAAAAGAACAGTTCTGTATAACAGAATAACATACGGTACAATTTTAGAGTGACACATCAAGGGTAATATTCTTTATGTAAATCCTGAAAATAAAGCAAAAGTACATTTTCTTAGTGTGCAGGAATATGGAATAACAACAATGCTTCCCCATCTGACCATTTTCCAGCTGACGCTCTATGGTAATTGTTCGTAAAGCTTGAAAAATATTTTGTGCAGTCTTGCCCAGAGAGCAGTTAGTTCTAACTTTCTGCAGCTTGATTGACTTTTGGGGAAATCTACTTGGTTGGCTCCAAGAAAGAGCACAAAAGTTAGCTTCATTGTGTGAAACGATGGGCAGAAAACAATGCAGAGGCCGCCTGGCTGGAAGGGTGGCTTACTGGACGTGAGGATGGAGTGACGGGATGATACAGGGTGCTGACACAGCAGATGGCCAATTAGCTATAGCTCATTTTACTAAGTTCACAAAGTTCAAAGGCAGGGATCTAAAGCAGGACCAGGGTGAAAGTGAAAAAGCAACCAATAGAATTGGAACTTAAACAGAAGACTCCAGGGATATGTAGTAGATTTTATTCTCCAGTCAACAATTTCTAGAGTTTATCAGTCTTTAGTGAGTGTTTAAACCAGGATATATCAGTTTTATACATGTTACACTTAATGGTATATGCTTAATTTAATTGTTAATCAGCTTATACATTTTCCTCTCATAGTGAACTAATTCATCTTTGTTTCCAATGTCCCAAATCAACGAACCTCTTTCAGGTGATGGTGCATTAGCCCCATTCATCCTAAATGGCATCAACTCCCCTCGGCCACAGTTTTGGTGCCTAGGTAGGGACTGCTCTGGACTGAACCTACCAGACAACTCCACTTACCTCCAGTACACATCAGCACCTGGACACTGTAAAGTAATAAGTCATAAAATTTTGCTCAAATCAGTTCTGCCTCTGATTTATTATCACACCAACCTTATAAAACCATGCCCACATTTTACCAAACTAATTTAGTCTTGCTATGAGAGGGTGCAAATGCAGGTTGGGTATTTTTATTCAATGTGAGTCTGAGAGGAGCATTAAAAATTCAAAGTCTCATTACACTGCCACTGCTACACAGCATTTCACTTTCTCTAAAGAAATAAATAACTTCAAAATCCCAACACATTTCAGATCACATAAGGCCACTAGCTTCTGTTTTTAATGATTTCTTCCAAATCTCATAGCAGGATAGCTAAGAACCAGATGGTTATAAACTGGCAATTTTATCCCACAGTGACTGAGTCAGCTAGAAATATACGTTGCTACAACCTCATTCAAGTTGTCTTTTGTATTGAACAATCAATAAACAGAAAAGTCTCCCATTATCCCAAAAGTAAATGGACTGCTCATAAAAGTGCTGGGCTGACATCACTTGAACCTGAATGAGTATGTTTATCCACAGACCATGTAGCTGAGCAGCTGCAGTGAATTTTTTTCTAATGTCACACCCTGATTTGACTTCTTAAATGTAATAAAATTGATTTCCCCCTGCATACGGGATATATACCAGCTGTTATTTTGAGTTATACAAACTATATTTTAACAATTTAGAGTCACATTTGATTATGAACTGAACAATCATTAGAATTTGTTAGTTGTTTCACTAGCTTACTTTTACCGAATTAACTTTAATACTACAAACTTGAAAAGTTCTATAATCTGCGCGGAATACTTGGAGTACAGAACCTTTATGAGCGGACTTTCCTTCATTCTTAAGCAGAAGTTCAGCCCTTCCAAAATTAAATAATCCACATGGTTCAAAGGATTTCTTAATCAGCAAAGAGGATTTTTTAAATCAAATAAAAATCACTTTTGGTGAAATTACACGTATTTTATTATAAAATTAATGAATAGTAATGGTACTTTACAGTAGGTTCTATTCACCTAAGTCCAAGAACAGGCTCCTAGTCCAGCATATCTTAACGATTTAGTGCAGATGCTTAACCAGTTCATTTCTAATGTTTAAAGGTTCTAGGCAATGGGTGGGAGCCAACACAGGTTTTGCAATTGCATATATAATAAAAATGCTAATCAAAAAAGGCTTAAATATATGCCTATTACCCTTCAATCTAAATTCAAGAATGATTTTTGATTGCATTTTTTTTGGACGTATTTGTGGTAGGAAAAGATTATAGGAAACCTGAGAAGCAGAAAAACATAGAAAATCTTCTGGAAAAAAATATTTTCATAAAACAATCAGTAATAAAATTTAAGATAAAAATATATCTTACTAATATAAACAATTACCAGGAAAAGAGGTTATATTAAAAAACAATATTCTTTTAAAAACGAAGATATAGTAATCCTCCAAAGAATGGGAGGGAGGAGGAAATTGAGGGAGTCTCATCTTAGCTCAATTCCAGGCAGAGGAAACACAACATGCAAAGGAATGAAACAGTAAATGGCATGGCATATTTGAGAAACTATATTAAAAAAAAAAGATTAGGAACCAAGATGGCAGAGTAGAAGGACGTGCTCTCACTCTCTCTTGTGAGAACACCAGAATCACAACTAGCTGCTGGACAATCATTGACAGGAAGACATTGGAACTCACCAAAAAAGATATCCCACATCCAAACATAAAGAAGAAGCCACAATGAGATGGTAGGAGGGGTGCAATCACAGTAAAATCAAATCCCAAAACTGCTGGGTGGGTGACTCACAGATTGTAGAACACTTATACCACAGAAGTCCACCCACTGGAGTTAAGGTTCTGAGCCCCATATCAGGGTTCCCAACCTGGGGGTCCGGCAACGGGAGGAGGAATTCCTAGAGAATCAGACGTTGAAGCTTAATGGGAATTGATTGCAGGACTTCGACCGGACTGGGGGAAACAGAGACTCCACTCTTGGAGGGCACACACAAAGTAGTGTGTGCATCGGGACCCAGGGGAAGGAGCAGTGACCCCAGGGGAGACTGAACAAGACCTACCTGCTAGTGTTGGAGGGTCTCCTGCAGAGGCAGGGGTGTGGCTTTGGCTCACCGTGGGGACAAGAACACTGGCAGCAGAAGTTCTGGGAAATACTCCTAGGCATGAGCCCCCCAAGAGTCTGTCATTAGCCCCACCAAAGAGCCCAGGTAGGCACCAGAGTTGGGTTGCCTCAGGCCAAACAACCAAAGGGAGGGAACCCAGGCCCACCCATCAACAGTCAAGTGGATTAAAGTTTTACTGAGCTCTGCCCACCAAAGCAACAGTCAGCTCTACCCACCACCAGTCCCTCCCATCAAGCCTCTTAGATAGCCTCATCCACCAGAGGGCAGAGAGCAGAAGCAAGAACTACAATCCTGCAGCCTCTGGAACAAAAAACACATTCACAGAAAGATAAACAAGATGAAAAGACAGAGGGCTATGGACCAGATGAAGGAACAAGATAAAACCCCAGAAAAACAACTAAATGAAGGGCAGATAGGCAACCTTCCAGAAAAAGAATTCAAAATAATGATAGTGAAGATGATCCAGGACCTCGGAAAGAGAATGGAGGCAAAGATCAAGAAGATGAAAGAAATGTTTAACAAAGACCTAGAAGAATTAAAGAACAAACAAACAGAGATGAACAATACAATAACTGAAATGAAAACTACACTAGAAGGAATCAATAGCAGAATAACTGAGGCAGCAGAACGGATAAGTGACCTGGACGACAGAATGGTGGAATTCACTGCTGTGGAACAGAATAAAGAAAAAAGAATGAAAAGAAATGAAGACAGCCTAAGAGACCTCTGAGACAACATTAAATGCAACAACATTCTCATTATAGGGATCCCAGAAGGAGAAGAGAGAGAGAAAGGACCAGAGAAAATATTAGAAGAGATTATAGTCAAAAATGTCCATAGCATAGGGAAGTCACCCAAGTCCAGGAAGTGCAGCGAGTCCCATACAGCAAGGGAAAAATGAAAAATAACATACAAGGGAACTCCCATAAGGTTAACAGCTGATTTCTCAGCAGAAAGTCTACAAGCCAGAAGGGAGTGGCATGATATACTTAAAGTGATGAAAAAGAAGAACCTACAACCAAGATTACTCTACCTGGCAAGGATCTCATTCAGATTCAATGGAGAAATCAAAAGCGTTACAGACAAGCAAAGGCTAAGAGAATTCAGCAGCACCAAACCAGCTCTACAACAAATGCTAAAGGAACTTCTCTAAGTGGGAAACACAAGAAAGAAAAGGATCTACAAAAACAAACCCAAAACAATTAAGAAAATCGTCATAGGAACATACATATCAATAATTACCTTAAACATGAATGGATCAAATGCTCCAACCAAAAGACACAGGCTTGCTGAATGGATACAAAAAGAAGACCCATATATATGCTGTCTACAAGAGACCCACTTCAGACCTAGGGACACATACAGACTGAAAGTGAGGGGTTGGAAAAAGATATTCCATGCAAATGGAAATCAAAAGAAAGCTGGAGTAGCTATGCTCTTATCAGAAAAAATAGAGTTTAAAATAAAGAATGTTACAAGAGACAAGGAAGGAAACTACATAATGATCAATGGATCAATCCAAGAAGAAGATATAACAATTATAAATATATATGCACCCAACATAGAAGCACCTCAATACATAAGGCAACTGCTAACAGCTATAAAAGAGGAAATCAACAGTAATACAATAATAGTGGGGGACTTTAACACCTCACTTACACCAATGGACAGATCATCCAAACAGAAAATTAATAAGGAAATGACACAATAGACCAGATAGATTTAATTGATATTTATAGGACATTCCATCCAAAAACAGATTACACTTTCTTCTCAAGTGTGCATGGAGCATTCTACAGGATAGATCACATCTTGGGTCACAAATCAAGCCTCAGTAAATTTAAGAAAACTGAAATCATATCAACTATCTTTTCTGGCCACAACGCTATGAGATTAGAAATGAATTACAGGGGAAAAAATGTAAAAATACACAAATACATGGAGGCTAAATAATACATTACTAAATAACCAAGAGATCAGTGAAGAAATCAAAGAGGAAATCAAAAAATACCTAGAGACAAATGACAATGAAAACACGATGATCCAAAACCTACGGGATGCAGCAAAAGCAGTTCTAAGAGGGAAGTTTACAGTTATACAATCGTAACTCAAGAAACAAGAAAAAAATCTCAAGTAAACAACCTAGTCTTACACCTAAAGGAACTAGAGAAAGAAGAACAAACAAAACCGAAAGGTAGCAGAAGGAAAGAACACATAAAGATGAGAACAGAAGTAAATGAAATAGAAACAAAGAAAACAATAGCAAAGATCAAGAAAACTCAAAGCTCGTTCTTTGAGAAGATAAAATTGATAAGCCATTAGTGAGGCGGATCAAGAAAAGGAGTGAGAGGACTCAAATCAATAAAATTAGAAATAAAAAAGGAGACAGCTTCCCTGGTGGCGCAGTAGTTGAGAGTCCGCCTGCCGATGCAGGGGACACAGGTTTGTGCCTCGGTTCGGGAAGATCCCACATGCCGCGGAGCAGCTGGGCCCGTGAGCCATGGCCACTGAGCCTGCATGTCCGGAGCCTGTGCTCCGCAACGGGAGAGGCCACAACAGTAAGAGGCCTGCGTACCACAAAAAAAAAAAAAAAAAGAAATGAAAAAGGAGAAGTTACAACAGACACCACAGAAATACAAAGCATCCTAAGAGACTACTACAAGCAACTCTATGCCAATAAAATGGACAACCTGGAAGAAATGGACAAATTCTTAGAAAGGTATAATATTCCAAGACTGAACCAGGAAGAAACAGAAAATATGAACAGACCAATCACAAGTAATGAAATTGAAACTGTGATTAAAAATCTTCCAACAAACAAAAGTCCAGGACCAAATGGCTTGACAGGTGAATTCTATCAAACAATTAGAGAAGAGCTAACACCCAGCCTTCTCAAACTCTTCCAAAAAATTGCAGAGGAAGGAACACTCCCAAATTCATTCTATGAGGCCACCATCACCCTTATACCAAACCCAGACAAAGGTACTACAAAAAAAGAAAATTGCAGACCAATATCACTGATGAATATCGATGCAAAAATCCTCAACAAAATACTAGGACACAGAATCAAAAAACACATTAAAAGGATCATACACCATGATCAAGTGTGATTTATCCCAGGGATGCAAGGATTCTTCAGTATACACAAATCAATCAATGTGATACACCATATTAACAAATTGAAGAAGAAAAACCATATGATCTTCTCAATAGATGCAGAAAAAGCTTTTCACAAAAGTCAACACCCGGGCTTCCCTGGCGGTGCAATGGTTGAGAGTCCGCCTGCCGATGCAGGGGACACGGGTTCGTGCCCGAGTCCGGGAAGATCCCACATGCCACAGAGCAGCTGGGCCCGTGAGCCATGGCCGCTGAGCCTGCATGTCCGGAGCCTGTGCTCCGCAACGGGAGAGGCCTCAACAGTGAGCGGCCCGTGTACTGAAGAAAAAGAAAAAAAAAGTCAACACCCATTTATGATAAAAACTCTCTAGAAAGTGGGCATAGAGGGAACCTACCTCAACATAATTATGGCCATATATGACAAACCCAAAGCGAACATCATTCTCAATGGTGAAAAACTGAAACCATTTCCTCTAAGATCAGGAACGAGACAAGGATGTCCACTATCACCACTATTATTCAACATAGTTATGTAAGTCCTACCCATGGCAATCAGAGAAGAAAAAGAAGTAAAAGGAATACAAATTGGAAAAGAAGAAGTAAAACTGTCACTGTTTGCAGATGACAGGATACTATACATAGAGAATCCTAAAAATGCCACCAGAAAACTACTAGAGCTAATCAATGAATTTGGTAAAGTTGCAGGATACAAAATTAATGAACAGAAATCTCTTGCATTCCTATACACTAATGATGAAAAATCTGAAAGAGAAATTATGGAAACACTCCCATTTACCATTGCAAGAAAAAGAATAAAATACCTAGGAATAAACCTACCTAGGGAAACAAAAGACCTGTATGCAGAAAACTATAAGAAACTGATGAAATAAATTAAAGATGATGCCAACAGATGTAGAGGTATACCATGTTCTTGGATTGGAAAAATCAATATTGTGAAAATGAGTGTACTACCCAAAGCAATCTACAGATTCGAAGCAATCCCTATTAAACTATCAATGGCATTTTTTTCCAGAACTATAACAAATCATCTAAAAATTTGTATGGTACACAAAAGACTGCGAATAGCCAAAGCAGTCTTGAGGGAAAAAAGTGGAGCTGGAGGAATCAGACTCCCTGACTTCAGATTATATTACAAAGCTACAGTAATCAGACAATATGGTACTGGTACAAAACAGAAACACAGATCAATGGAACAAGATAGAAAGCCCAGAGATAAACCCATGCACCTATGGTCAACTAATCTATGACAAAGGAGGCAAGGATATACAATGGAGAAAAGACAGTCTCTTCAAGAACTGGTGCTGGGAAAACTGGACAGCTACATGTAAAAGAATGAAATTAGAACACTCCCTAACACCATACACAAAAATAAACTCAAAATGGATTTGAGACCTAAATGTAAGACTGGACACTATAAAACTCTTAGAGGAAAACACAGGAAGATCACTCTTTGACATAAATCACAGCAAAATCTTTTTTGAACCACCTCCTAGAGTAATGGAAATAAAAATAAACAAATGGGACATAATGAAACTTCATAGTTTTTGCACAGCAAAGGAAACCATAAACAAGACGGAAAGACAACCCTCAGAATGGGAGAAAATATTTGCAAATGAATCAACATACAAAGGATTAATCTCTAAAATATATAAACAGCTCATGCAGCTCAATATTAAAATAACAAACAACCCAATGCAAAAATGAGCAGAAGAGCTAAATAGACATTTCTCTAAAGAAGATATATAGATGGCCAAGAAGCACAGAAAAAGCTGCTCAACATCACTAATTATTAGAGAAATGCAAATCGAAACTGCAATGAGGTACCACTTCACCAGTTAGACCAGTTAGAATGGGCATCATCAGAAAATCTACAAACAACAAATGCTGGAGAAAAGAGAACCCTCTTGCACTGTTGGTGGGAATGTAAATTGATACAGCCACTATGGAGAACAGTATGGAGGTTCCTTAAAAAACTAAAAATAGAATTACCATATGATCCAGCAATCCCACTACTGGGCATATACCCTAAGAAAACCATAACTCAAAAAGACACATGCACCCCAATGTTCATTGCAGCACTGTTTACAATAGCCAGGTCATGGAAGCAACCTAAATGTCCACTGACAAACGAATGGATAAAGAAGTTGTGGTACATATATACAATGGAATATTACTCAGTCATAAAAAGGAATGAAATTGAGTCATTTGTTGAGAAGTGGATGGATCTAGAGACTGTCATACAGAGTGAAGTAAGTCAGAAAGAGAAAAACAAATATCGTGTATTAACGCATGTATGTGGAACCTAGAAAAATAGTACAGATGAACCGGTTTTCACGGCAGAAGCTGAGACACAGATGTAGAGAACAAACGTATGGGCACCAAGGGGGGAAAACCGTGGCGGAGTGGGGGTGGTGGTGTGCTGAATTGGGCGATTGGGATTGACATGCATACACTGATGTGTATAAAATTGATGATTAAGAACTTGCAGTATAAAAAAGAAAGAAACAAACAAAACAACTAATACTAAACTTTCTTTGGGTATTTGTATGGAAATATGTTAATATAATTGTTTCAGATATTACATGAATTTTCTAAAAAAAACAACAACAGCAAAACCCACAAAGATATAGGATTTGGGAAATACAATGTGAATAAACTGAAACGTGATTAACTGATATCCAGGGATTTCAGGTACAAAGTAACACTTATGCAAAACTTTTTAAAAATTTAATGTTTATGGATATATTGGGATTTGGCTTTTGCCCAAATAGTTTTCATTTTTAATGTTGGGCAATTTATTCATGAATATTCCATTACAAATTTCAAATGGGAAAAACTATAGAAATAAGTTCATTATATTACAGAATAAATTCAATGTTTCAAATAATTATTTAGGAAATTAACCAGGTTGTTCAGACTTTAAATATTACTTGCCCTGTATTATTTGGAGATCTTTTCAGATTTCATATACTGACAAAAGATAGACATAGCTGAGCTCTTCCTTTCCTTTTCTCTTTTCCTTAATGAAGGTAAGCGAATCTATTACCCAACCTCTGAGTTTCCAACATCTAAGCCATCTGTTCCTTTATTCACTAGGCATTGAACATACTCCAAAAAAAAAAAAAAAAAATGAACATGGGCTCTCTTTTCAAGGAATGGCAGAATGCAGAAATGTTCATTTGTATTCAAGAATGTTTTATTCATAGTTGTTACAGCAGACCTGGTGGGCCATGGTGATTTGCACACACAGCACACTGATCACCACCCCCCACTCCCCATCACAACACAGAGCAATCTGTTATTTGGCAATTTAAATAATTTTTCCTATGGGGCAGTCAAATTAGTCTCCCAAACTTGTTTTGAAAAACAATGATCTCTTTGAAAAAGGAAGATGATAAACATATCATTATAACAAAACTTAAGTATAAACTTTACTCATTCATTAATTCAACAAATTTTTATTAGCACTGTGGTGCTGGTAATTCCAGGAGGAGAAAGACACCAGGGTTATGTCTACATTGAGCTTAAAATCCTACAGAGCAGAGAGGTTTTGAACAAGGTACATGAAGTCCAAGTTCCAGTGCTATGGGGAAATAGAGCGGAGGTACTAAGATGAGGGGCCGGAAGCATGAGATCCTACACTGAGGATGTAAGGAAATGTAGAGATGGTTGGTTGAAGTGTGCAGGGGGCATACTAGGCTGGGGGAGCTCATACAAGGTCTACACATTAGAAGGAGCAAGACACACACGTATGTATGCGTGCACACGTGTCTTTGTACTCATGAATCATACACAAGGTACACAGGTACACATTTAGGATTAGTTTTGTTGTTTGTTGTTATTGCTGTCAGTTTCTTTTTAGCATGTTAGACTATACCACTTTTTATTTCTGAAATTCTTTCTCTGATCTGTCTTTTAACTTAAAAATACATCATAGTTGACCTTACAGATAACTGATATAGAGTTAGTATTTTATTGCAAGTTTTACTGAGACAATTGTAGATTCACTTGTAATAATAAGAAATACTACAGAGAGATCCTGTGTATATTTTGACCACTTTCTTCTCTCTGACCCCTATGTTAATATTTTGCAAAATTATAGTACAACATCACAACCAGGATACTGACATTGGAAGTCCACTGACTTTATTCAGATTTCCTCAGTTTTACTTATACTTATTTGTGTGTGTGTGTGTTAGAATTCTTCCTATTGATTGCATAATATTTCATGATAAGGATATACCATAATTTATTCAATGATTTTCCTCATAGGCATTCACTTGTTTCCAGTTTTCTTGTCATTACACATAATGTATAATATGCAGGATATGTTCCCAAACAGGTTCACTGAGTCAAGGATATGCATGTTTATAATGGCAGTTGTCAGTTTTCTTGAAAAAAATAATTGAAACAATTCACATTCTCAATAGCCATTATGACAGTACATTTTAATCTTCATTTTCATTAGAAGTAAATGTGAGAGATCCTTTTAATCGTGGCTTTAATCTTGTTATTTTAGTTTTGACATCTGACTGCTTTTCAGTTTGAGTCTGTTTTCCATGTAATTTTGTCATTTTATTAAAAAATATAGACTACTCCATCTTAATATCTATCTGAAAAACATAATTTGCAAGAAAAAATACTCAAATTCCTTGTTTTTAAGTTCTTCCTTTTTTCCCATTGGCATGCCACGAAGCTAAGACAATTTTTAAAAATTGTGCCATGGCTTCTTAAACACTTTTACTACCATCTAAAAGCAGACTGTTACATCTACACATAAAAAAATGGTTTAAAAATAAATAATACTTTCAAATTAATCATAATTTAAACTAGTTGAAAGCTCTTTGCAAGAAATGCAAAAAAAAGCCTTCTTCATTTTTACACTTACATCTTGCCTCAGTCTCACTGTCAGGATATTCTTCTATTGAAATTTAAGGCCATTTTCTTTTAAAGAAGAGCCTTTCATTTCTCAAAAATCTTATATGAACCATGAAACTACCACCACTGCCAAAAAAGAAAACAAAAGCTTCCAATTTCAGACTTGTGGGTTACAACTGTGAGTCTAAATTTCAGAATTATGTAGAAACATAATTCAATATCATTCTTATCTGAAATAAGATGCTCTGGTATTGCCTATGTACCCACAACACAATTCAGTACAAATAAAAATTGTAAAACAACAGTGAAAATTGAAACATACAAACAATAAAGAAAATGCTCTTTTATCTGTTTTGGAAAACCAATTTTCTGGTTGTTGTTAGGTTTTTTTTTTCTTTTTTTTTAACATCTTTATTGGAGTATAATTGCTTAAAAATGTTGTATTAGTTTCTGCTGTATAACAAAGTGAATCAGCCATATGTATACAAATATCTCCATATCCCCTCCCTCTTGCGTCTCTCTCCCACCCTCCCTATCCCACCCCTCTAGGTGGTCACAAAGCACCGAGCTGATCTCCCTGTGCTATGTGGCTGCTTCCCACCATCTATTTTATTTGGTAGTGTGTATATGTCAGTGTCACTCTCTGACTTTGCCTCAGCTTACCCTTCCCCCTCCCCATGTCCTCAAGTTCATTCACCACATCTGCGTTTTTATTCCTGTCCTGCCCATACGTTCTTCAGAACCATTATTTTTTTTTTAGATTTCATATATATGTGTTAGCATATGGTATTTTTCTCTTTCTGACTTACTTCAGTCTGTATGACAGACTATAGGTCCATCCACCTCACTACAAATAACTCAATTTCGTTTCTTTTTATGGCTGAGTAATATTCCATTGTATGTATGTGCCACATCTTCTTTATCCATTCACCTGTCGATGGACACTTACGTTGCTTCCATGTCCTGGCTATTGTAAATAGTGCTGTAAACAACATTGTGATACATGACTCCTTTTGAATTATGGTTTTCTTAGGGTATATGCCCAGTAGTGGGATTGCTGGGTTGTATGCTAGTTCTTTTAGTTTTTAAGGAACCTTCTTACTGTTCTCCATAGTGGCTGCATCAATTTACTTTCCCACCAACAGTGCAAGAGGGTTCCCTTTTCTCCACACCCTCTCCAGCATTAATTATTTGTAGATTTTTTGATGATGGCCATTCTAACCGGTGTGAGATGATGTCTCATTATAGTTCTGATTTGCTTTTCTCTAATGATTAATGATGTTGAGCATTCTTTCACGTGTTCGTTGGCAATCTGTATATCTTTTCTGCAGAAATGTCTGTTTAGGTCTTCTGCCCTTTTTGGATTGGGTTATTTGTTTTTCTGATATTGAGCTGCATGAGCTGCTTGCATATTTTGGAGATTAATCCTTGACAGTGGCTTCATTTACAAATATTTTCTCCCACTCTGAGGGTGTCTTTTCATCTTGTTTATGGTTTCCTTTCCTGTGCAAAAGCTTTTAAGATTTATTAGGTCCCATTTGTTTATTTTTGTTTTTATTTCCATTTCTCTAGGAGGTGGATCGAAAAGGATCTTACTGTGATTTATGTAATAGATGGTTCTTCCTATGTTTTCCTCTAAGAGTTTTATAGTGTCTGGCCTTACATTAAGGTCTTTCAACCATTTTGAGTTTATTTTTGGGTACAGTATTAGGAAGTGTTCTAATTTCATTCTTTTACATATAGCTGTCCAGTTTTCCCAGCACCACTTATTGAAGAGGCTGTCTTTTCTCCATTGTATATTCTTGCCTCCCTTATCAAAAATAAGGTGACCATAGGTGCTTGGATTTATCTCTGGACTTTCTATCCTGTTCTATTGATCTATAGTTCTGTTTTTGTGCCAGTATCATACTATCTTGATTACTGTAGCTTTGTAGTATAGTCTGAAGTCTTGGAGTCTGATTCCTCCAGCTCCGTTTTTCTTTCTCAAGATTGCTTTGGCTATTGGGGGTCTTTTGTGTTTCCATACAAATTGTGACATTTTTAGTTCTCATTCTGTGAAAAATGCCATTGGTAATTTGATAGGGATTGCGTTCAATGTGTAGATTGCTTTGGGTAGTATAGTCATTTTCAGAATGTTGATTCTTTGAATCTAAGAACATGGTATATCTCTCCATCTGTTTGTATAATCTTTAATTTCTTTTATCAGTTTCTTATAGTTTTCTACATACAGTTCTTTTCTCTCCTTAGGTAGGTTTATTCCTAGGTATTTTATTGTTTTTGTTGCAATGGTGAATGCGAGTGTTTCCTTAATTTGTCTTTCAGATTTTTCATCATTAGTGTATAGGAATGCAAGAGATTTCTGTTCATTAATTTTGTATCCTGCTACTTTACCAAATTCATTGATTAGCTCTAGTAGTTTTCTGGTAGCATCTTTATGATTCTCTAATGTATAATATCATATCATCTGCAAACAGTGACAGTTTTACTTCTTTACCAATTTGGATTCCTTTTATTTCTTTTTCTTATTTGATTGCTGTTGCTAAAACTTCCAAAACTATGTTGAATAATAGCGGTGAGAGTGGGAAACCTTGTCTTGTTCCTGATATTAGTCGAAATGCTTTCAGTTTTTCACCACTGAGAACGATGTTGGCTATGGGTTTGTCATATATCACCCTTATTATGTTGAGATAAGTTCCCTCTATGCCTACTTTCTGGAGGGTTTTTATCATAAATCGGTGTTGAATTTTGTCAAAAGCTTTGTCTGCATCTACTGAAATTATCAGATGTTTTTTATCCTTCAACTTTTTAATATGGTGTATCACATTGATTGATTTGCGTATATTGAAGAATCCTGGCATTCCTGGGACAAAGCCCACTTGATCATGGTGTATGATCCTTTTAATGTGCTGTTGGATTCTGTTTGCTAATATTTTGTTCAGGATTTTTGCATCTATGTTCATCAGTGATATTGGCCTGTAGGTTTTTTTTTGTGTGTGTGACATATTTGTCTGGTTTCAATATCAGGGTGATAGTGGCCTCACAGAATGAGTTTGGGAGTGTTCATCCCTCTACTATATTTTGGAAGACTTTGATAGGGTAGGTGTGAGCTCTTCTCTAAATGTTTGATAGAATTCTCCTGGAAAGCCATCTGTTCCTGGGCGTTTGGTTGTTGGAAGATTTTTAATCACAGTTTCAATTTCAGTGCTTGTGATTGATCTGTTTATATTTTCTATTTCTTCCTAGTTCAGTCTTGGAAGGTTGTGCTTTTCTAAGAATTTGTCCATTTCTTCCAGGTTGTCCATTTTATTGGCATAGAGTTGCTTGTAGTACTCTCTCATGATCCTTTGTATTTCTGCAGTGTCAGTTGTTACTTCTCCTTTTTGATTTCTAATTCTGTTGATTTGAGTCCTCTCCGTTTTCTTCTTGAGGAGCCTGGCTAATGGTTTGTCAGTTTTGTTTATCTTCTCAAAGAACCAGCTTTTACTTTTACTGATCTTTGCTATTGTTTCCTTCATTTTTTTTTTCATTTATTTCTGATCTGATCTTTATGATTTCTTTCCTTCTGTTAACTTTGGGGTCTTTTTGTTCTTCTTTCTCTAACTGCTTTAGGTGTGAGGTTAGGCTGTTCATTTGAGATTTTTCTTGTTTCTTGAGGTTGGATAGTATTGCTATAAATTTCCCTCTTAGAACTGCTTTTTGCTGCATCCCATAGGTTTTGGGGCATCGTGTTTTCACTGTCACTTGTTTCTAGGTATTTTTTTTATTTCCTCTTTGATTTCTTCAGTGATCTATTGGGTATTTAGTAGTGTATTGTTTAGCCTCCATGTGTTTGTATTTTTAACAGTTTTTTCCCCTGTAATTGATATGTAGCCTCATAGCGTTGTGATTGGCAAAGATACTTGATAAGATTTCAGTTTTCTTAAATTTACTAAGGCTTGATTTGTGATCCAAGATATGATCTATCCCAGAGAATGTTCCATAAGCACTTGAGAAGAAAGTGTATTCTGTTGTTTTTGGATGGAATGTCCTATGAATATCAATTAAGTCCATCATGTTTAATGTGTCATTTAAAGCTTGTGTTTCCTTATTTTTCATTTTGGATGATCTCTGCATTGGTGAAACTTGGGTGTTAAAGTCCCCTACTATGATTGTGTTACTGTTGATTTACCCTTTTATGGCTGTTAGCATTTGTCTTATGCATTGAGGTGCTGCTATGTTGGGTGTATAAACATTTACAACTGTTATAAATTCTTCTTAGTTTGATCCTTTGATCATTACGCAGTGTCCTTCTTTGTCTCTTGTAAGAGTCTTTTATTTAAAGTCTGTTTTGTCTGATATGAGAATTGCTACTCCAGCTTTCTTTTGATTTCCATTTGCATGGAATATCTTTTTCCATCCCCTCACTTTCAGTCTGTATGTGTCCCTAGGTCAGAAGTGGGTCTCTTGTAGACAGCATATATACACGTCTTGTTTTTGTATCCATTCAGCCAGTCTATGTCTTTTGGTTGGAGCATTTAATCCGTTTACATTCAAGGTGATTATTGATATGTATGTTCCTATTACCATTTTCTTAATTGATTTGGGGTCACTTTTGTGGGTCTTTCTCTTCACTTCTGTTTCCTGCTTAGAGAAGTTCCTTTAGCATTTGTTGTAAAGCTGGTTTGGTGGTGCTGAATTCTCTTAGCTTTTGCTTGTCTGTAAATCTTTTGATTTCTCTGTCAAATCTGAATGAGATCCTTGCTGGGTCGGGTAATCTTGGTTGTAGGTTTTCTCCTTTCATCACTTTAAATATGTACTGCCACTCTCTTCTGGCTTGCAGGGTTTGTGCTGAAAGATCGCCTTTTAACATATGGGGATTCCCTTGTATGCTCTTTGTTGCTTTTCCCTTGCTGCCTTTAATATTTCTTCCTTGTATATAGTTTTTGATAGTTTGATTAATATATGTCTTAGTGTACTTCTCTTTGGGTTTATCCTGTATGGTACTCTCTGTGCCTCCTAAACTTGACTATTTCCTTTCCCATGTTAGGGAAGTTTTCAACTATAATCTCTTCAAATAGTTTCTCAGTCCCTTTCTTTTTCTCTTCTTCTTTTGGGATCCCTACAATTCGAATGTTGCTGTGTTTAATGTTGTTCCAGAGGTCTCTGAGACTGTCCTCAATTCTCTTCATTCATTTTTCTTTATTCTGCTCTGTGGTAATTATTTCCACTATTTTTTCTTCCAGGTCACTTATTTGTTCTTCTGCCTCAGTTATTCTGGTATTGATTCCTTCTAGAGAATTTTAAATTTCACTTATTATGTTGTTCATCATTGTTTGTTTGCTCTTTAGTTCTTTTAGGTCCTTGTTAAATGTTCTTGCATTTTGTCCATTCTATTTCTAAGATTTTGGATCATCCTTACTATCATTACTCTGAATTCTTTTTCAGCTAGACTGCCTATTTCCTCTTCATTTGTTTGGTCTGGTGGGTTTTTACCTTGCTCCTTCATCTGCTTTGTGTTTCTCTGTCTTCTCATTTTGCTTAATTTACTGTGTTTGGGGTCTCCTTTTCACAGGCTGCAGGTTTGTAGTTACCATTGTTTTTTGTGTCTGCCCCCGTGGGTAAGGTTGGTTCAGTGGGCTGTGTAAGTTTCCTGGTGGAGGGGACTAGTGCCTGTGTTCTGGTAGATGAGGCTGGATCTTGTCTTTCTGGTGGGCAGGACCACGTCCAGTGCTGTGTTTTGGGGTGTCTGTGAACTTATTATGATTTTAGGCAGTCTCTCGGCTAATGGGTGGGGTTGTGTTCCTGTCTTGCTAGTTGTTTGGCATAGGGTGTCCAGCACTGTAGCTTGCTGGTCATTGAGTGGAGCTGGGTCTTAGCATTGAGACAGAGATCTCTGGGAGAGCTCTCGCCGTTTGATATTACGTGGGGCCAGGAGGTCTCTGGTGGTCCAATGTCCTGAACTCGACTCTCACACCTCAGAGGCTCAGGCCTGACCCCCAGCTGGAGCACCAAGACCCTGTCAGCCACACGGCTTTTGGGAAGTCTAAGATCTTCTGCCAGCATTCAGTAGGTCTTCTGTAGGAGTTGTTCCACATGTAGACGTATTTTTTGATGTATTTGTGGGCAGGAAGGTGATCTCCACATCTTACTCCTCTGCCATCTTGAAGGTCCTCCTCTGGTTGTTGTTAGTTTTAATATGCAACATTATTTAAGAGCTCAGAGAAAAGTGAGCTTGTGCAGTTGTAGACAATGAACAAGAAGGCACAGATACTTTTGAATATTAATATATGATACCAGCAAGTTTGGGATGGGTTCTATTATCACATGGGGATTTATATTACCAGTTAACAGACTTCTATGCAACCGCCAAACAGACATTTCTTGGGTTTTTTTTTTTTTTTTTTTTGCGGTATGCGGGCCTCTCACCGTGGTGGCCTCTCCCGTTGCGGAGCACAGGCTGAGGATGCGCAGGCTCAGCGGCCATGGCTCACGGGCCCAGCCGCTCCGCAGCATGTGGGATCCTCCCAGACTGGGGCACGAACCTGTGTCCCCTGCATCGGCAGGCGGACTCTCAACCACTGCGCCACCAGGGAAGCCCCCAAAAGACAGTTTTTAATGATGGAATGAGGTCAGATGAGTAGTGAAGCAAGGTACATAAAAGGAATAAAGGCATTCAAGGAAAGAGGAACACTTTGATACATTCTAATTCAATTGAGCAAAGATAAGTGTAGGTGAAGAGGTATGAGCAATTTATTTAGGCAAAGTGACTTTATGTTTTTGAATAACATAACCCGGTAATAAATATACCTATAAACTTTAGCCATAAATACAGAAACTTTACTCCCTTTTAAAAATTACTCAACAAAGCTTCTCCTAAAGACTCATCGATTCTTTGAAATTCACATCTTTCAAACCCTTAGTGCTTTTTGCTTCCATGCATTATAAAATGAATACACCATTTCCCTGAGCAAAATCTTTAAAAAACTATAATAAGCCAACTAATATATTACACAGCACAGGGATTCCAAAATCAAAAACACTGCAAGTTCCAACAATAACCTGCCTTGTGACTCAATAATGCCAGAGTGTTTTATGAACTGGGATGCTAAAGTTCAGTCCGAAAGGTATTTCATTGTAATACTGAGAATCCATGAAGGCAACCGATCACTCAAAGTTCTGTTTTGAAATGTCTGGGGACCGCGGCTGCGCCGTGCCGCACTCCTGCACAGCAGCACTGTTATCGTGCTACCAACTGCCTCCAGGTGCACACTCAGCAAGGACCAGGACACACAGCACGCGCTTGCCCTAACAGCTTCTCACCGGCCTTGTTTATTTAATTCTCCGAGCTTGAAAGGAAACCTCAAGAGTCCTCAGACCACCTGGGAGCAAAAGCCCGACACATAATAAACAAGCACCCCAAACATCTGTAGAAATAGATACACTGAGCTTCTTACTAAAGCCTTCCACAGCACTTTCTCATCACAATAAGCCATCCTATTCAGTGGTAGATCTTAATCCATCTGGGCTATTGTCTCAGAAGCAGTTCCACATCTTCAAGCTGGAGACAAGGCTATAATTGCTTACCTGACTCACAGGCAAATGTCTTTGACGTTTCATCCTGGAAGATAATTGCCACTGCATGCTTCTTTGTCTCTCGAGGCAGCCTGGTTATATTTTTGATGTTGTGCAGTTCAGTTACCTTGAAAGAACAATGTTTTTAACTTAGTGTACAGTACGCGCTATATGTAGGTGCTTACACAAAATGATCCATTATTGCCGTCTTAAGCCACTTTCCAACGGCTATTTTTACTTGGTAGCCAGGTATGATGTACTGGGTAAAAGGAACTGCTGTAAATAGGCCTTTAGTCATGTGGTGGTCAGGTGTGGGCGAAGGGACGTGTTCCACAGTCCTGTCATCAGGTCCCAGTCTTTAGCGAGCCTGTGCCTCTGGACTGGGAGCTTAACAAGTGTTTCTCAGTCCTCCCTAACCACAGGTGGGAGAGGATGGCTAGCGTGGGCAGAAACTGGGTATTTACCTTGTCTTTAACAAGGGTACCAGTTTTGACTTGATCAATGGTCAATGCTTTCACTTTATCACACATTTTAACTGAAAATGAAGGGTTTTGAGGAAGGGAAATGATTTAATTCCATTTACGATTCACAAAGCCATCCCAGAAGCACTATCAATCACTAACTAGTGTTCTAAGCGAAGAAAGATAAACAGATATACTTATATATTCAAAAAATTTTGCTCCTCCATTTGTGAAGATGATACCTCTGATGTTGATTAGGACATACTAGCATAAAAATAGTTTAAACGACCAATTCATAGCTAAAAATTGTACTGATGACACATAATATCTGTAAAATAAAACTATGTGGCTACTTGTTGAGCTTTATGTTTTTTGTCATATTTCCTTTTAAAATCTGTAGTGGTCTAGACTTCTAGCCTCATAAAATAACATGCTTATCACTCAGGGTTGCTGTGTAGGCTGTCCATAGGGGCCCTTTTGTTCTTTGTCACGATGAGTTTACAGTCTACTGTCTACATTCTACATTGCAGGAAAATTCATTTTAATATATCTTCTCTTCATATTTGTTTTTTTCTCTCTCCTCGTCATTATCTCATTTAAGATTAACATGCAAAATTAAAATGGGTAAGATAAGTGATTTTAAGTTAAATAAACTAAAAATTATTTGCTTCATATATATGCATATATATAAACACCTATGTGTATTCATTTGTGAATTATACATATACTATATCTATGTATCTATCTATCTATCTATCTACCTACCTACCTATCTATTTGGAAATACTCATTTTCCCTTCCAGTAAAGAATAATTAGACACTAATATCTTACAATGTCTGAGGTCTAATACTCTGGAGAGAAAGATGAGAATTTTTTTTTGGAACAATGATTTGCATATTATATTTAAAGTACATT
Source organism: Phocoena phocoena (assembly GCF_963924675.1). NCBI lineage: Eukaryota > Metazoa > Chordata > Mammalia > Artiodactyla > Phocoenidae > Phocoena > Phocoena phocoena. Next base: position 8,190,040 of record NC_089231.1, read on the forward strand.
AAAGCATGTTCTCAATGATAAATTCTTGAATGTTTAAATGATTTGATAACTGACTCAAGTAATAGTTAAGCCAAATTTTTTTCTAACATAGTAAGTTAAAGATTTTAAAAAGAGATATTATTTTCAAGTGTTATTAATTTTAAATAAACAAATGATCTTAATAAAATTAAATAGAAACTAAAAGCAATGAAGATTATGTGTTGCTTAAGAACTGATGCAATTTATGTCAGGTGAGCATGAAGTGATATGCTGCTATGTACATTATATATAATATCTAGTTGTACCAAACAATATCATAAAAACATTTACTATTCTGCTCAAAGGTCTTTCTAAATATGTTTATTTACAAATATAAAAGAATATTGGAACAGATATTGTAGATTACATCTTTTTTTGTCACCTCATCACAAAAAATCAACAGAACAAATTAATAAATACCCTAGCAAAATGCAGCAAGCACTAGAGATCTAACTTTAGTGCCTTAGGCAATCTGCCAGATGATGTAGTTCAAACAAAGTGTTTGCTCTTCTGTAAAATTTACATTTAGAAATGCAGAGAACCTCTTCAAGCAGACATTGTTACACTGGTTTCCACAACGGTGCAAGGCTTTTTGTTGTTGATCAATAGTGCGACGCCACCCACTCCAGTGTGTGCCCTAACACAATGAAGAGATGCCAGAAAGCAAAATACTCATGAGGAGCATAAAATTCCACTTCTCAGATTGTCTTGGTTAGGAAATTCAAGTGTTATACTAGATTATAAAATGTTACAAAATCATACCAGAAGGTACCAAAATCATACTTCGAAGATTTTCTAAGGAGTTGGTATACCTTTGGAATTTGATATATCTTTAATTCAAAATATATTTTAAAAATATTTAAAATCATAACAATTTATGTCAAGATATATTTGAGTCTCCTGTCCTCACTTTTCACTCTCAGTACTATATGATTGTACCATCCAGTACAAAACTATTTGTATTTTCTTACATGAAGACAATTTTTAAAAGAATGTCTTTAAATGTTTTAAAATAAAAATGTTTTTATTAGTCTAAAACCTAACAGTGTGACATAAAAGTAATTATGAACTTTTATTAAGATTGTGAAGTCCTAGAGCATTTCAATAAAATATATCAAGAAATTATTACATCAATTAACAATTCAATCCATATATCTGAAATATTGATTTTTCATATTGCTATAAAAGGACAAAATTTTAAAGTTTAATAATAAGACATTAAAATAATTACTTTAAATAAGAAATCAACAGAATTTAATTAAAGGAAAAATTACTTGAAAATAATTCTGGTTGTTCAAGTCTAAGTCAATAAATGCCACAGTCAATAATTTAAAATATTGAGGTCTAATAAGTGATAGAAGTAAAGCCTAAATATAAACATACCTAAATGATGACTTTGCTACCTGGTGTTATTTAATTTTTATTTCAAGGAGCAATCCCCAAGGAATTCATAGTGATAAGAGTCAGAGGTCGAGTGTTCAAAGAAAAAACACATAATATTTTTCTGTAGGACTTCATAACATAGTTGGGGTGATAACATTACAAATGATGGTGATAAACCTTGTGATAGCCAAACAAACACAGAAGTAGAAAGTCTGTATTTCTGTAACCAATTTGTGGATTGGTCACCTGTACCAATCAATGTTACAAAAAAACCTGGATTTTAAAGCATAAGTTTAAAAAGTATATAGACAACTTACAACCTTACTCTCCTGCCCTATTTTGTTCATGTGGCTTATATCTATTAATGATAACAATAAGAAATATTAGTACTTATAAAGTATTCAAAAAATTTTTATTAATATGTTTAAAACTAATAATAAACCATTTTATGATAACACAAATACTATTTTAAAATTTAAAAAATTTTCTTAAATAGGCAAAGAGTGTTAATGTTTTTACATTTTTGCAAAACTCAATATCTGGCTTAAGAGAAGACAGCTTGATACTCATTTCTGCTTCTGAATTCAGATACATGGTTTTGATTACGTATATACAGAAAATAAGTCCTCACACAGACATGAAGTTGCAAAAGGGAAGAATAGTTTAAGAGCATTTTCAGCCAACTGTAGATATTCTTCAATTCTGTCTCCAAAGTTGACATATTTCTTTTAAAGGTTATTACCACAGGGGGTCTGACATAGTGTCATACACGTTTTACACTCTGTTGCATTAAAATCCATAGGTCCCTTTTCACCTTTGATTTTGGGTAAAACACTGGTTCACTGAGTTATGAAGATCTTATAACTGTCAACATATTTCATTATCAATATAAAAAATTCATCAATATCACCCTTGGTTTCCCCAAAGAAAGTCTGTAAGTTTTGAGAAGTTGTTAACTCAAGAATGCAGACACAGTAGGTGCCCAAATTTTAATTTTCATCTGAAAACTTAAAATTTAGCTCTGTTAATAAATACTGTCAATTGTTTTCTTTGAAGACAGGCTCATTTAGTTCATTTTTGAGAAAATGTCTGAGAATTACCCAAGTCTGAATAACCATATTTTTTCTGTCAATCACACTTTCATTAAAATAGGTGTTCTGTGAAAAAAATTTTTGCCAGTTTGCTAGTAATTTCAACAATCACACAAGTGCTCCCCCTGGAGATAATCATTTCATGTCAGTATGTAGCAGATGTGTTTTATGGGTTCTTACCATTTTTTCACATACAGTATTAAAAAGTTGTACTTAAAGGTCTAGATTTAATAAAGTTATTTTTATTGTTTCATCAATATGATTCCTAAGTAAAATGAAAATACAATTGAAATATGTTTTTTTTTTGTTCATTTGCTTATTTGGGTGAATATATGATGGTAAAGAATACAATGACTTTAGTTGCATTTATTTTTACTGCTTTGCTTAAGCCTTTGGTGTCATATCCAAAAAAATAATTATCAAAATCAATGTCAAGGAGATTTTCCCCTATGTTTTCCTAGGAATTTTATTGTTTCGGGTCTTACATTTAAGTCTTTAATCCATTTTGAGTTGATTTTTGTGTAAGGTGTAAGAGGAGGTTCCAATTTCATTCTTTTGCATGTGCATATCCAGTTTCCCCAGCAACAATTATTGATGACACTATCCCTTTCCCATTGTCTCTCCTTGGCACTCTTGTTGAAAATTAGTTGATGAAATATATATATATAATTTCTGGGCTCTCTATTCTGTTCCACTGGTATCTTTGTCTACTTCTATGCCATTGTCATACTGTTTTGATTACTATAGCTTTGTAATATAATTTTAAATGAGGAAGTGTGATTGCCTAAAGCTTTCTCAAGATTGCTTTGGCTCTAAAATTTGATACAAATTTTAGAATTGTTTTTTCTAATTCTGTGAAAAATGCCTTTGGAATTTTGATAGCGATGGACTGAATATTGTATATTGCTTTGGGAAGTATTGATGTTTTAACAATATTAATTCTTCAGTCTATGAACACAGGATATTTCTATTTATACCTGCTTCAATTTTTTTCATCAGTGTGTAATAGTTTTCAGTGTACAGGTCTTTTACCTCCTTAGTTAAATTTATTCTTAAGTATTTCATTTTTTGGATACTATTGTAAATGGGATTGTTTTCTTGATTTCCTTTTTGGAGATATCATCACTGGTATAAAAAAAATGCAACTGATTTTTGTATGTTGACTTTTTATCCTACAGCTTTACTGATTCATTTATTATTTCTAACATTTTTTATGGAGTCTTTAGGTTTTCCACATATAGGATCATGTCATCTGCAAAAAGCAATAATTTTACTTCTTCCTTTCTGATTTTGATGCCTTTTATTTCTCTTTCTTATCTTATTGCTCTTTCTATTACTTCCAGTACTATTTTGAATAGAAGTGGTGAAAGTTGGCATCCTTGTCTTTACCAGATCTCAGAGTAAAAGCTTTAAGTTTTCCTCCATTGATTATGACGTTAGCTGTGGGCCTTTCATAAATGGGCTTTATTTTGTTGAGGAAATTTTCTTCTGTACCTATTTTGTTGAGAGGTTTTTTTAAAAATTATGAATGGATTTTTGACTTTGTCAAATACTTTTTCTGCAGCCATTGAGATGATCACATGATTTTTATCTTTCATTTTTTAATGTCGAGTATTGCATTGATTGATTGATGTGCATATGTTAAACCAACTTTGCATCCCAGGGATAAATCCCACTTTGTCGTTACGTATAATCTTTTTGATGTGCTGTTGAATTCAGTTTGCTAGTATTTTATTGTGGATTTTTGCATCCACAGAGATATTGACCTTTCTTTTCTTGTGGTTTCTTTGTCTTTGCTTGCCTTTGGTATCAAGGTGATGCTGGCCTCATAAAAGGCCAGAGTTTGGAAGTAATTCATCTACTTCTGTTTTTTAAAAAGTTTCTGCACAGCAAAGGAAGGAATCAATGAAATGAAAAGGCAACCTACAGATTGGGAGAAAATATTCATAAACCATATATTTGATAAAAGATTAATATCCCAGGGCTTCCCTGGTGGTGCAGTGGTTGAGAATCTGACTGTCAATGCAGGGGACACGGGTTCGAGCCCTGGTCTGGGAAGATCCCACATGCTGCGGAGCAACTAAGCCTGTGAGCCACAACTACTGAGCCTGCGCGCCTGGAGCCTGTGCTCTGCAACAAGAGAGGCCGCAATAATGAGAGGCCCGCACAAAGTGATGAAGAGTGGCCCCCGCTGGCCAGAACTAGAGAAGGCCCTCGCACAGAAATGAAGACCCAACACAGCAAAAATAAATAAATTAATTAATAAACTCCTACCCCCAACATCTTAAAAAAAAAAAGATTAATATCCCAAACATATAAGGAATACATGTACAATACTCAATAGCTAAAAACAAAACAAAACCAAATAACCTAATTAAAACAAGGGCAAAGGACCTAATAGATGTTTTTCCAAAGAAGACACACAAATGGCCAACCAACATGAAAAAGGTGTCCAACATCACTAATCATTAGGGAAATGCAAATCAAAACCATAAGGAGATATCACCTCATACCTGTTAGGAGGGCTGTTATCAAAAAGTTAAAAGATAAGTGTTGGAGAGGATGTAGAGCAAAGGGAGCCGTGGTACACTGGTAGTGGAAATCTAAACTGGTACAGCCACTATGGAAAACACTATGGATGTTCCTCAAAAATTAAAAATAGAACTACCACATGATCCATCAATCCCTCTTCTGGGCATATACCCAAAGGAAATGAAATCAGTACATCAAAGAGATATCTGCGATCCCATGTTCATTGCCGCATTATCCACAATAGCCAAGATAGGGAAACAATGTAAGTGTCTGTCAATGAACAAATTGTGATATACATATAACATATAAAATATGAATATTATTCAGCGCTAAAAGAAAGAGATCTGGCCATTTGTGACATCACACATGAACTTGGAGGACACTATGCTAAGTGAAATAAGCCAGACAGAGAAAGTAAAACACTGTATGATCTCACTTGTGGAATCTAAAAAAGTCGAATACATAGAAGCAGAGCAGAATAGTAGTTAATGGTGTGGAAAGTGGGAAATATTGGTGAAAGGATACCTAGTTGCAGGTATGTAGGGTGTGAGATCTAATGTACAGCACGATGACTATAGTTAATAATACTATATTGTATTATGTATTGTATTGTGACCAGATTTCAGGTGCTCTCACCACACACACACACACAAGGTTAACTATGTGAGGAGATGGCTATGTGAATTAGCTTGACTCTAGTCATCATTTTACTATGTATATGTATACCAAAGCAGCATGGTGTACACCTTAAATATATACAAATTTTACCTTTTAAAAAAGAATACAGTAACTACTACTATTGTTTGGAGCCGTTGCCTTGATTTGTGCTGCAGTTTTACCTATTATTGCCTTTGCACCAGAACAAAGTGAAAATGACAAGTAATATACTAGTACTATGATGGAAAGAGTGTTGTCTTCATGGGCCACTCTGAGATCCACTGCTCCAAATATAGCTTTGTCCCAGGCCCACAACACCTGCTCTGTCATAAAACTCTGTCAAAGTCTACTTCATGAGCTCTCTTACTCCTTCCCTTCCACAACTTCACTACTCATCCAGACTCTCACTCTTTCTCATCTTAAATATTTCCATTATTTTTCCGTCAGCTGTCATACTCTTCATCTTCCATTATCTTGTTCGCACTGATCGTAGACTAATATTGTTAATCCAAACATTTGATGCTGCCCCTCACGGCCTTAAAACCATTTAATAACACCTCAAAATTAAGTTCTCACTCCTTAGCAAGGACTTGACAACTTTAATGACTCAGTTCCTACCTGTACATCTAAACTCATCTTTCTCTACACCAACTTTGAACACAAGTTAGGTTCCAGCCATATACAAAATCCTTCAATTTTCCTGAATAGAAACATGCTATTGAAAGGTTATGTAGTCTTTCACAGAATAATCTTCCTGGGGTTCCCGGTTCCTTCGTCTTCCTGTCAAGCTCACAATCATTCACCAAGACCAATGGCAAGCCTCCCTTAGTCTCTCCTGAACGACTCATGCATGGTTAATAACTTATCCCTGTTGGTGATGGAGGGGTGGGATGTTTCTCAAGACCTTGACAGCTTGAGCTGAATTTAGATGGCTCCTTGACTCATTATGAAACCTGGTTGTGTTCTTATACTGGACTCAGTAAGTAAATTATTGAGTTGTTCCTTTACTAATTCATGTCATTTATTTATTAATTCTTTACATAACTAGACTTCAACATAGGATTTTTTGTTTTTTGCATTTTGACTATATGCTTTTCACAGTGAAGACCAGTAGGCATGTGTTAAGTGATTATTTCTTTCATATTTGATGAGAGAAGAAAAGACTAAAGATAAAGAAGAGGATAGCATACAGCTGCGCTGGGCTATGTGTTCTGAAAGGGAGGGCATACTTCTATGTATAACTTATGAGGTAAGTCAGAAAGAGAAAAACAAATATTGTATATTAAGGCATATAAGTGTAATCTAGAAAAATGGTATAATCTTATTTGCAAAGCAGAAAGAGACACACAGACATAGAGAACAAACATATGGCTACCAAGGGGGAAGGGGGGGATGGGATGAATTGGGAGAATGGGATTGACATATATACACTACTATGTATAAAATAGATAACTAACGAGAACCTACTGTATAGCACAGGGAACTCTACTCAATGCTCTGTGGTAACCTAAATGGGAAGGAAATCCAAAAAAAGAGTGGATATATGTATACGTATAGCTGATTCTCCTTGCTGTACAGTAGAAGCTAACACAACATTGTATAGCAGCTGTACTCCAATAAAAATTAATATAAAAAAGAAAAAGCTTCAGAGAAGCTGCTTCACTTGTACATCAAAATGGTTAACTAGATTTTACTTGTTCTACCATTACTTAGTTTGGTAGAACTTTCAGGAAGAATCTGATATGGGTTGAAGGACATAGTGATATTTTTTCCAATTAAGCCCAAGTTTTTCAGAGGGATTTTATTTGCATACTAGCCACAGTTAGAATAAACAAATTAAGGTTTATTGCACAATTTAAAAATCATCATACTTTTTATGTTATATACCTTTCCCCTTAGCATAACTATGCAAATTAAACTAAATATTAGCATTCAATGCAGATCTTACTCACAAGTATAAAATTAATTTTCACTATTTAGTACACAGATAAAAAGTTGAAAAAAGCATAGTTACTGAAATTATTTTTTGTTTTAAAGTGTCTTATCAATTTACTGTCGTGACAGTTGAGATCACATACTGCCTATTTAGGCGCTCAGTTTCTTTCTTTAAACCTAATCTTATTTTGAAAAGTAAAAGACATTAACTTTCAGATTTTTTCAAGTATATTTAAATGAATTTGAAAATAAATTGCACTCCTCTTTCTTATTAATCTTACTAATAATTCTTCTCAATCCTGACATTTTACTAATCTTCTATGGTTGTTCTAATTAAGTCAGAGTTTTGAGAATAGACATTTTTAGGAGCTAGTTTAATAAAATTCACTTTATTAGGATAGAGAATATTGATTTTCCAATAAGAAAAAAAGGTGGAAGTTTTACTGAAGTTTTAAATTATTACAACAAATACATATCAATCTCTTTTGAAAGCTTGAGTCCTAAGTTTTCATAATGCTAATTTAAATATTCGTGTTATCCTATACATTGTATACTTCAATATTCTGGTCATAATATTTGCATAGAAATTTTATAATTGCTTCCTTTCAATATAATTTATATCAATTTTCCAATAGCTGCTTCCTTACATTTGTCTCCTGTCACTGAATAATATGAATGTGTACCATTGAAAAACTCAATATAACTCATTTTTTAAGCTCCTTGTGACAGATATCATGTAGTCTGATACAGACCTCCCATGCTTACTATTTGACAGTCCCAACATGCTCATAATCAATAATTACAAGTTCAGTCTTTTAAATCTTTGAAAGACTTAAGGTCTCTCAAATATTAAACTACATTATGAAATGCATCTTCTAGAAAAAAATAACTATGGATAAAATTACATTAGAATTAAAATTAACTATAGTAGCCACCACTGGCTGTCTACTCAGCATCCAGTTCCAGTTCCTTCATTCATAACAGAATCTGATTTTTTTTCAGTTATGCACCCCTACATCATGCAGCCCAAGTGCCCTGGTAGGCATCTCTCACCCCTAGTATCATGGTAGAACTTGTTACTCCTAGGGTCACAGTCTCCTTGCTTGTGATTAGTTTAAGAAAGAGAACATGACCTAAATATAACCAATGACTTGTGAACAGAAGTCTTCTGACAAATGTTTTCTTATCTGGAGGTAACCTCCAGATAAAACTAGCCCCCTTCTCCAGTGGATGTTGTCCTGTCTGGATGTCATAATTCAGAGATGCTACAGTTATCATTCTACTAGATCGAAGGTGAAGGCAACTCTAAGGATGGCAGAGCAGAGATAGGAAAGAAAAAAAACGAACCCAGGTCCTTAATTTTCATTCTTAAGCAAAAATCAAGAATGAACCAAACCCTGAAGCCATTTTCTTTTTCTGGACATGCTGTAATATGTGAAAATGCTCTTCTTTAAGTTGTTTGAATTGGGGTTTCTGTTATTTTCAGCCAAAAACATTCTAACTTATAAAACAGAGAGCTAAGCTTTCCTCATCTAACAATGGGAAACCGCTGTCCCTGTCTGGGCGGCCGTCCTACAGTTAGAGTGATGACCAGAATCAGGGCCATGCCTCCTGCTTCTCACACTAGTGGTCTTTCCACCAACTTAAGCAATAGCTATTGCTCTGAAATTCATGCTATTTAATAATGGCAAATAATGGCTAATCGAGAAGTTATTACAGGAAGGAGAATTCAACTACCAAAGAGACCCAAATTGTAGGGATGATGAAAGGAATCCCAGAAAAACTCATTGCCTTATTACCCCAAAATATTTTGAGGTTGTCTATTATAAAAAACAAAAAAGATAATCTATCTTCAGGGCTAAGAAATGCAGAACATTAGTACAAAGGAAAAATAAGCACTAAAATAGGAAATGTACATACGTCTTTCTCTCCTCTTCTCTCCCTCCCTCTCTCTCTGTCTCTCTCTCAACATGTGTAAATTTAGTGTCTAATAATATGTTTCACTAACTTAAGAACAAAAAGGCATGAAACAGCTCAGTCAGCCCTAGCATCATTCTCACTCTGAGAGGCACAGCTTTGCTACACAGATACTAACAGAGACTCTCCAGCTTCTAGGACTTTACTTACTAGATGCACAATTTTAAATCTTTTAATTACAGTAATGGTTGAATAGCAGCCCACTAAAAGACATGTCCAAGTCCTAAACCCCAGAACTTGTGAATGGGACCTTATTTGGGAAAAGGGTCTTCGCAGCTGTAATTAAGCGAAGGACCTTGAGAGGAGATCACCCTGGATTCAGTGTGGGCCCCACAGCCAATGATCAGTGTCCTTATAAGAGAAGAGGGAGCTTTGAGGCAGGACACAGTGGACACGGTCACGTGAGTGTGAGGGCAGAGGCGGAAGTGATGCTGCCGCAAGTGAAGGGGTTCCTGGAGCTACCAAAGGCTGGAAAAGGCAAGGGAGGATGCTCCCCTAGAGGCTCTGAAGGGATGCAGACCAGCCGACACCTTGATTCCTGACCTCTGGCCCCCAAAACTGGGAGAGAATAAACTTCTGCGATTTTAAGCCAAATTTGTGGTAGTTTGTTAGGCCAGCCTGGGAAACTAATACGATTATACAGTACTATTTGAAAATGAACAGTCCAATTTGTGTTTTAAAGTCAGTAGTCTTGGATGAAGGTAAAATGATAGAAAGAAAATGATGAAAAATTTGTATATAGCCCCGTTTCTCTAGTAAGATATTAGTTTCTTAAAAAGCAAAGAATATATCGGTATTTATTTTGAGTCACCTAAAGTATGGTTAACATCAGAAAGTGCCTAAACATAGATCTCAAAATTGATAGACGGCATGAGAAAAATCACACGGTTACCTCAGCTGATTAAAAAAATAATATAATTGATAAAGTTCAACACCTTTTATGAGAAAAAAACCCTCAATATATCAAGTATAGAAAGGAATTTTCTTTAAAGTTTATTACCAATTTATTTTACTTCATGCACAGTCCCTTTATTACTGGAAACTTGGCAAGGATACTCTCTGTCAGTGCCTCAGTGTAACATAGGTCCTAGACAAGAAGTTAAGAAAAAGGCTAAGAAAGGAGAAGATAGAACTATCACTATTTGTAGACAATATGATCACTGACATGTAAACACTAGCAGCATTAATAGAAAAATAAATTATTAAAACAACAAAAGTATTCAACAATACTGTCAAATACAGTCAACACAAAAAATCAGCAGGATTTCCCCACACTAGCAAATATTAACTAGAAAAAATAATACCTTCACAATAACAAGAAAAGCTGTAACATACCTAGGAATTTCGTTGGAGAAAATTTTAAACCTTAAAAGAGGAGCTGAGTAAAAAGCATATTCCATGTCCTTAGATAAACTGCTAAGGTAATTTTAGAAAGTAAGACCTGAGCGTGTTTGGGGAACAATGTTCCTAACAAATGCCACAACATCGTGTGATCGGTGGTTATTTAAGACAAGTGGCATGTTAGTGGTACAAGAACAAACAAGCAGACAGTACAGAGTAATCAGAGAAAAACATATGTGTGTGAGTATAAGATCTACGCCACCACAACAACTGAGAGGATAGCTCATTTAACAAATGGACGAGTGATAACTGAGTCCCTAAGTATTAAAAAAAAATTGATTTCTGTTTAATGCAGGACTCCACAAAGTGAACGGACAGAGGTGAGAAATTATTTACAACATCTAAAATTGAAGTAAGACTAGTGTTTAGAATAGACAAGAAAACCTTATAAAACAGCCAGAAAAATAAACGGATCCCAGTATGATATGGACTAATGATACGATCAAAGAATTCGTGGAAGAATAAACTCAGAAAGCAATTGTGCATAGGAAGAATTTCTCAAATTCACTGGGAATAGAAAACTGTATGTTAAAACGCAAATGAATATCACTTTACATCCATCAGATTTGGAAAATTAATGACTAATGGAAAGTATCAATAAGAATGTGAGCATACAGAACCCTCAGGTGCCCTGTGGATGTGTAGAGTGGAGCTGCTTTCTGAAAAGTCATCTGGTTGTACATACTTAAGTACTCACATATCCTCCACGCAACGATTTTATTCTTTTTTATATATACCAGAAAATTTCTCACATTGGGGCATAAAGACACTGAACAAAAATCTTAATTACTTCATTGTCTGAGGTAATGAGAAGTTGCTGGCAATCCAGTTTCTATCACTAGGAAAATGGAAAAGTAAAATATAATGGATGTAAACTATGGGGTATCATGTAACAGTTAGAAGCAACTGGCAAAATGGAGACAGAGAAATGCAAATAGGTCTAAAAGTCATAATGCAACATGAATTAAAAATAAACATAGTAAGTTATAATACAATATTACCTAAGTGAATTAACAAAGCAGGACATGTTCAATAAATCAACAGTATACATATGTAAGATTCACATAAATTTTCCCATCAAAATCACTATAATGATTATGGAAGCGGAGAGATGAATGGATTTAAGAAATGGAATAAAATAGATTAATCAAATATTATAGAGATGAATGATGATAGCATCCATTAACTTAGCAATAATGATTAAATCAACCTTTGCAGCTGCCTTCTATCACACTAGAAAGAGGAAAGAAGGAAGGAAGAGAGGGAGGGAGGGATGGAGGAAGGAAGGAAGGAAGAAGGAAGGAAGGGAAGGAGGGAGGGAGGAAAATCCACTTCCTAAAGAAAAGTCAACTGAACGATATGTGAAATTGTAGCAGGTCAACTGCTATTAACAATTATATGGCTATTACAACTTTTCAGTGCTCTGAATTAGTCTTCAGCTCAGCTCTCTATGGCTTAGTATGTGGTAACTCCTAACATAGTAACTAATGGGCACAATTATGTTTTGCTAGTAAAGGACACAGAGTGGAAAGAGTATTGGTATGATCATTAATGTATATCAATTCCAAAGAGTATATATATAAGAAAGCTATAAGAGACTCTGGTTACTTCCCTATGCTTATGAGACCAACTCTAGGTGAGACCCATGACTTAACTGCGAATCATGTTTAGCTTGTTTACCTATATATACTTACAGCATCTAGACAGGATATCCAGGATTATTTATACCTTTTTATTTAGATTTAAAAATGCATAGCTTTAAGTAATAGAAAACTCGAATATCAGTGATTGAAATCTGTGGTAGGCAAACTATGGCCTGTGGGCTGAATTTAAATAAATTTTGTAAATAAAGTTTTATTGGAACACAGCCATTTGTTTACGTATTGTCTGTGGCTGTTTAATGTACTACAAGGGCAGAGTTGAAGAGTTGCAACAGAGACCTTAGGATCTGCAAAGCCTAAAATTTTTACTATCTGGCTCTTTACAGATAAAAATTTGCTGGCCACTGATTTAAGCAAGATTTTTTTTTCTCACATAATAACTTAGAGGTAGGCAGTTATTGGTGTTAGTTTAGCAGTTTGATAATATTAGAGGCAACAACTCAGGCCCCAATACAGGTATTCCCCACTTTTCAAAAGTTCTCTTTAGACCACTTCCCATTTATTAAAGACCTACATCAGCACCTGTTTTCGCCAGCATTTCTCTCAAGCTCATCTCCTCAGGGCACAAAATGTCTGCTGCATTTCCAGCTATCACGTTTTCAATGTAGAAAAAGGGAATAAGGGACATTACTGGCTATATCAGAAAATACAAATTCCTTTCTAACCTTTTAGTAGGCTTAAAATTTTTATCTCATTGGCCAGAAATGTACCTCCATAACTGCAGGAAGCGTAAAAAGTGATCGTCTAGCTCTTTCAGTCTCTATATTGAAGATGGGAATGGAAGAAGTGAGTTACAAATGGGTGGATGTTGAGTTAGCAATTAATTCAATTAAACCCCATGCCTGAACTGTCGGAGTTGCATCATGTTTTGCTTCAAATACAATACCTATCTTGTGTATACCTCCTACAGGCTACGAGGGAAAGGGGATACTCTCACTTTTGCCAGACCAAAAACATCCCTTCCCAAATGAAGATAAACAAAAATTTAAATAGTACACACTAGAGTTAGATCACAACACAGAGATACTCCAGGTCACCTGACCTAGTCACAGGAGCTTTTTCTCCAGCTGGACGTAGGAGAGAAAGAGAAGCTTGAGAATGTCTTGGTGTTCCACTGCTGTCTCAGACAGGGAAAGAGCCACAGAAGTCAAGGATTTCGGGCAGCCTCTAGCTGCTGAGAGCAAACCTTGGCAGCCAGCAAGGAAACAGGGACTTCAGTCTTACAGCTGCGAGGAACTGAATCAGCCAACTCCAGAAGGAGCTTGGAAGCAGATTTTTCTCCAGAGCCACCAGATAAGAGCTCAGTCTGACTGACCACTTGACTTCACCCTCATGGAACCCTCAACAGAGAACACAGCCATACTGCACCTTACGACCTACAGCACTGTGAGCTCATAAATGCCCGTTTTTTGAGACCCTGAGTTGGTGGTAATTTGTTACACAACCATAGTAAGTGAAAGTTATATTCCAATTATTTGTCATTAAACTGCATAAAAGATCCAAGTTTGGGGATAATAATGAGTCTGACCACATGAGTTTATCTGCAAGATGGAACTGGAATAAAAGACAGGAAAGTTGACTTTTACATCCACCATCAGAAAGTCAGCTGTACTGACTCTAAGACTAGAATATCATGTAGCCCTGAGCTTAGCAGGACATTTCCACTACACCAAGACAATTTTTTATGAAAGGGTAAAAAGGAGAATAGTGGAGAATTACAGACTACTGCAAATCCAATTAGATTTTAATTTTATAGTACCCTGGATTTCTAAATATGATTAACTTGATTCAAAGACATAGAAAAGGAGAACTGGGGTGGGAATAGTTGCATAAAACTTACAATCCCTCTTTCTCTTTTTCTCCAAATAAATGGGGGAAAACCCCTAACTTCCCTGAATATTGTATAGCAGGAATTTAATCATTTCTTCAGGATGTCAAATTATGTGTGAAAATAATTCTGAATAGAACAAATTCAACACTTATTTCACTGAATCTCAAAGCCTATGGTTCCCTAAATTAAGAACCTGTTCTCTAATCAACAAAATCAGTTAAGTGGCTACTATTGGTTTGTAACCTAAGATTGTTTAATGGGTAATGAAAATTTTACCTTTTGTTATTAGAAGTATTAGACAACTCTGCAATGACCTATACGGGAATAGAATCTAAAAAAAGCGTGGATATATGTATATGTATAACTGATTCACTTTGCTGTACAGCAGAAACTAACACAACATTGTAAAGCAACTATACACTAATAAAAATTAATTAAAATAAAATAAAATGGCCACTGGGCCAATGTAAACACACACACACATACAAAAAGAAGTGTTAGATGTAAAAAGGATTTACAATTTTTAAAATACTATATAATTTGAAACAAATATGTAACAGCGCTATTTATAAAATAAAAGATGCTACATAGATATTTATAGCAAGGTACAAAGTAATAATTCAAGAATAAAGTCTCACTAAAATATTCTTCAAATTTTAAGCTGTAAATGAATATGCATTCATTACTTGAAGTATAATATATAACTTTCCATTAATGGTAGAAAAACAATTTATCCTCAGTGAATATTATGCAATTAGCTTTTCTCCTATTGCATCTGTCAGATATTATACAACTAAGCAGACTTTGTTAATGGGTAAGAGATTTTTAAAAATCCAAAATACATTGATGATATTCTGAAAGAATAATTAAGGGCACTGGATCTAAATCCATTAGATAAATGTAAAAATGCTTCAGAAATCATGGAAATAATGTCATAACAAAATTGTGCTGTTGAATATTCTTTCTCAAATTTACCATCTGATTTACCACGGAAAATGGCTTGTTTGAAATTACAAGTTACTTTATCATGCAAATTGGTCTCAAAATTTTTCTAAAGTTGGTATGAATTATGTCTCTGGTTTCAAAGATGCAAAATCTGAGGCTGAAATGACTTGCACACCATAACTGTTTTAAGTTTCACATTGTCTTACGTGAAGCTGTCGTCTCACTTTCTGAGCTATGATATTATTTGCATTTTACAGACAGGAAAGTGAGAGAAAGACATTGTTTAAAGCATACTATGTCTTCCTGATGTAGCACCACTGCAGAGGATTGCCTCCTACACACACAAGCGAGTAGGTTGAAAAAGTGAATAAAGACAATAATTTTCCTAACATGAATCATATTGCTGCACGCTCTAAGTCAAGCCCAGATTAATCATACAGATATTTTCTAAGCGTCTGATTCCATATTTCTCAGTGAACAGATATCTGTCATAGAGCAATAGGTGATAAACAAGTCCTGATTGCTGAGTGATTGCTTTTCCATGGCTTTCTTAAGCCACACAGAATGATCCTTATTGGAGATATCTTACATGTTGCAAAATTTCAATTGACCTTGACTCAAGTATTACAAACATCAAGTCTAACTCTGGGAGTTCCCTATTATTTTGAGATCACAGCTCCATAAATCCCCTCCATCCAAAGGTCTTAACCCATGGTCTCTCCTGCTGATCTCTGAGAGCTGTCCATTCACAGCCCATCCATCGCTGTCAGTGAAGGTGCATCCAGCCTTGGGCATTTCTCCCCTTCATCTTATCCTACATAAAACCAACTTTTCGTATTCCATTTCTATGAGTCTTCCCTGAGTGACTAGCACTAGGGCTCAGATATTATGAGACAATTAACAAATGATCATGGATTAACTGTGACTGTCACAGGAACCAACGTGTGTGTCCATAGGTGCTTCTGTTCAAGAAACTGAAACGTCTTCAAACTAAGAGATTACAGCTAGATGAATGACTGAATAAATACACAAATGGATAAGATGCCTTAACCCAAATAAACGATTATCACTCTGGGAACTTCTGGTGGGTATTTCAGGAGAAACCAAGCCTATGCTCACTCTTCACATTGCACCAAGTGTGTGTTCATCCAAGCATTTAGCCATTTCTTCAGGGAATCAAAATGAAAATGTTCGAGATACCACACTGTACACACGTGCTGTTTCTACACTTACTGATGCTTTTGCTTCTAGCTTTAAGGACATGCTATATTTATAGGTGGCTGTTTTTCATAAGGACGCCTTCATCTTTTCCCAAATTCTCTCAGATGTTTACTTTACATATAGATAAATAGGACAACTCCAAATAGGAGTAAAACAGAATAAAACAATGTTTTTAATGTCAGGTTATAGGGAATTTAGAAATAATATTGGTCTCAATATGGGCGTCGCTTTTCTGGCATCGAGTAGAATGGGAACTTCACATAGCACTATCTTCATTCATCCTCCTAAGGGATTTTATTTATATTTTCCTCACTACAGACAGCACTCATATTTACTTTATTAAAATTTCTATAAACTGTTTCTTTTTCATCTGCTTAGAAAATTAAGGAAAATTTATTAGCTGATTCTATGTAAATTGCTTTAGTTCAGTTTTCATTGAGGATAAATGTGTTTTGAATATCTGTTATGACAATTATATATAGCTACATTTTCAACCCTAATGCATTTTTAATAACTTCCTTCAGCAGCTAGTGATCTGAATTTCAAATTTCTTTCTATCGAGAAGTAAAAAAAAAAGTATATACCATTTTATAGCAGTTTCATATAAAAAACTGATTTATGCAGCAAGATCTCTCTCACAGTAAACATATCAAATGTCTAAATGAGATCAGTAATACTCATAAGCTTTATAATATGTAGGTTTCAGCTAGAGTATAGCATTACGTTAAAGTTGGTAAAAAAAATAATTGTATCCTTAGATTATTTTGCAGAAGTCGCTCACTTAGGTTGGAAACATTTAGTTCATTTGATTGATTATTTTAATTTATTGCTATTGAGTACTACAGCAGATTTTAGGGCATATCAAAATAACCGGCTAATCAGAAGTTTAAAGTGTTTAAACGTTAACAAATAGGACAATCTGGGAAATCCATAATGGTCTACTTCTTTAAGCCATCTTGAAAATGAAGTATTTTTTTTCCAATTCTGCAGATCCAATATTTGGACTGAGCATTAATTGTTCAAGGGAAAACAAAGATTTTAAATATGCCAGCCTTTTTCATAAAGAGATCTTTCTTTATTGACCTGATCATCAGAGGGAACTATGAGAGATTTAGAGCTTTGCCATGTTCACATCTGAAAAAAGGATTCATAATTCTACAAATGGAAAAAGTCATGGGAAGTGATAGCTCAGTCTTTGATTTTGAAGAAGCGAAAGTATATTTCAGGATAAAAATGTCACGGACATCTTGATTGTTTTTGTTGCCTTGATGGCTGGTTGTCCAGGCCTTGGACAAATTAACCCCATCTGACCCCTGGGTTGGCCTTCTGGACACTAGCTACACCCACCCACCCTGTCATAGGGAGGGGCAGCCCCAGAGCAGAGCAGGACTCACACAGTCTCCAAAGTTCTGTCTTCTCTCTTCTTCAAACTCTTTGCAAATGTCAGTATTTTTAATAACTTTATGGTAAAATTAACAATTATCTCTTTAGAATTATTACATTTTTCAGCTAGGAGTATATTTAAAGAGTCTTGATAATTACTATACATTTTATAAATTTTACTGGTTAGGATTTTCATGTTTATTCTACTAGCATTTCCTCATTTAAATGGGCCTTTTCATAATTGTCTATCATTCCTTGAATTAGCTGGTGTTTTTTTCAGTCAAGTATCAACTTTTTGATTTGTAACTCTCAATAAATTTATAATTGAAATACCTGTGAAATATCTTGGATGTCACCATAAGGCTGGAACTAAGGTCAGTGTCTTTTATAGAGGACGGTTTCATTTTACACCGATCAGGCTTTGACAGAGAAGTGCTGACATACATCCACCTTCACATTAATTCTGTTCCGTAGATTTCCTGGGCAGTTTCACTACAAACTGGCTGTACTTCTAATTGTTTAATGAAATATATACGTGAATATACCATACATAAATACTTCAAAATCTAACATGCCAAGAATCACCTTTTTTTCACCCAGTCTCGATGAACAGCACGACCATTCATCCCTCACCCAGTCCTGAAAAGATATCGTCTTATTCCTCTCTCTTCCATTTCCCCGATATCCAATCAGTTACTAAGTCTTCTTAATTCTACTGACTGTACCTAGAAAATATCACCCAAATCTATCTCCTCTCCATTCACTTTACCGTTCTCCATTTAGGACCCTGTTGTCTATTACGGGGAAGTGGAAATAATGATACTATAATATTTAATTATATTGTTTTTCTGTATATAGTCTATTATCCCATCCATTTGATGTGATGTCACGCAAATTATTTTTTTCTGAATGCATATTTGAAGATATGAAAAACCATTTAAAACCCTTCACAACTGCTCTATTGCTTACAGGATAGAGGTTAAACTCATGAGGAAGGTATTTATGACCCTTCACTTGCCTCACCCACTTCCTTTGTGCTTATTTTCCACCACTACAGCCCTCCTTTCAGAGTTTGCCAACACTAGATTCCTCAAATTTTCTTCAACTCACCATGCAGTGTAGCTTCAGTACTTGTAATCACCCTTTTTCTTCCTCATAGAATGCATCCCTCTCCATTATTTTGTTTTGTCAAAACAGAGTAATCTTAAGAAGCCCTTTGGAAAGTCCTGATTTCCAAAGGTACACAAGTGTTCCCTTTTACTTTTATTACTGCACTTCATCATACTTCATTGTAGTTAGCTATTTATAACCTAGCTTTCTTGTACTGTAAGATCTTAAAACAATAATGATAATAACTCTTAACATTTTTTGACTGCTCTAGACAGTCTTTAAAGAGTTCACATGTAGTATCTTATTTACACCTCATAACAGTGTTGGAGGAGTAGGGCAATTACTGTCACTATTGGAAAAATAAGAAGAGTATCTCAGCTCTTCATCTTCTGAGCCTCAGTGTCTATCTAGTCACTAGATATCACAGTTTCACAAAACTATATATTATATTATATTAATTATATTATATTATTAAAATAGTATTTTCTCTGTTTTCTTGAATTGGGTTTGACAGTCGTTTCCCAATATTCAGGGCAGGGCTCTTTTCCTTTGTAGCATAGTAGAAATTACCCTCAGTGGCAAGATGCACCTGTATGTTACTTATGGCACCCAGTGAAAGCAAATATTTACATGGAAAGTTTTTCCTTTAATTTGAGCAACATCAGAGTTGCCCAATGGTAATATAATTTGGATGGCTAGGGAGAACTTTATCATGTGTGAGTGATAAAGCATGGCAGTATTGAATAATAGAAGAGATGATAAAAGAGAATTTGAATAATGCTAGCTGTACATTCTAAGAAAATAAAGAAGCAAAAATCAGTGTCATAGAGCTAGTTAAGAAGAAAAGTAGTGAGGTTGACACAAATATTTTGGCCTGAATGCCGAAGAGACATTTCAATTTTAACATATACGAAGTAAAAGTGTGTGATTTTTTTTTACCCAGAGCCTATAATAAGACAGCCAGTGAAGCATTAGGCAAAACTTGCTAAAATAGTATCAAAATAAGAGAAGAAACCATTTACATATTTTCTTGAAAACAACCGTTAAGATTTCTTATTACTGATGAATCATGACCAAATTATTCTTCCTTAACGGAATTGGTCTAACTTCACGGTTTTAATTCACAATCACTGAGGAAAACAATAAGATAAAATTCCTGAAAGGAAATTTAAATCACTAGGAAACAGAATTAGCCTCCCAACTGCTGGGAATAATAAGTTGTAACAATAAAAACCTTGAATCTCCAAAACATTGCCATGAGAAAAGTAAATTTTAGCTGTCACACACACTGAATCTAGTTATTAAAGTGCTTTAGGAAGTTTCAAGTTACAGTCAGTGATATCTGTTCAGTTATTTATTAAAAGATGAACTATTCCTATTCTCAGTGCACTGCACAGGGTCTTTCATGACTTAATTTTCACAGACTGGAGAGAGAGCTTACACACATAAAGTGTGTATGTTTTGAAAGTGTTAGTCATAGTTTTCTAACATTAATTTTTATTTAACCTACTTATATCTGCAGTCATTCTTTTCCTTCTTTTTTGTTAAAATGAATGCTCTCTGGTTCTGTTAAAGACCAAACCCTATCATTATACACAAGAACCTTTTAATCATCACAGTTTCTGTCTACTAGGTTGTCCCCTTTGGCATATAGGTGTGTTACAATACATGTCGTACTTAAAAAACATATCTGCTCTATATATTGGCTCAGTTTTACAGTGAAACGTCTTGAAAAACATTGCCTGAGTAGCTATCCGTTCCTTACCCCTCAATCTCGTGTAAGCTACTCCAGGTGAAATAAGTCCCCGTGTTTCACTGAAATAGCTCTTGGCAAAGCCACCAAAGACCTCCATGTTGTCAGCCCAATGGTCCCTTTTCTGTCACCTTTCTCAATCTCTCAAACTAGACACAGATGACCATTTGTTCACATCTTTTAGCACAGTTTTCTCTTAGTTTCCAATGGTTTACCCTTAGTGTTATTTTTCTCATCTTACTGCCTGCTGTTCTCAGATTTCTGTTCTGGCTCCTCCAGCTCTGCTAATCCTCTAAGTGTTGGAGTGTTATCTCCTTTTTCTTCATTCTTTCCCAAGGACATTTTATCCAGTGCTACAGAGTAAAGTGATATCAATATGCCAATGACAGTCAGATAACTAACTTTATCAGTGACATTTCCCCCACCCCAGCCCACATTTGTTTATCTAATTGACTCCTTGACATTTTAGTTTGAATGCCTAATAGACATTTCAAATTTAACATATGCTAAGTGAAACCTTGTGACTTTTACTCAAAGCCTGCTCTTCCGTCTTTCCCATCTTCATGAACTGTACCATCCTTATCTCTGTTGCTCAAGTCCATGAGTCCTACCTTTCACTTACACTCAACATTTAATCCATAGGTACATCCTGTCCATTTTCACAAACTATATCCAAAATGTGTCCTTTGACCTCAAACTTCAATACTAACACATTCATTGGAGTTACCGCCACATCTAGGCTAGACGAATAACACCTAACATTTTCTAAACTAACCATACACCAAGTAAGTAGTTATATGCTTAGCTATAAATTTTCCTCTGTTAATAGCAACTAATTATACTTAAGCTCGTTGTATGTCTACAGTACCATTCATTCCTTACAACAGCTCTCTGTGGTAGGCACTATTAAAATCTTAATCTGTCAGAGGAGAAAAATTAGGTACATAGAGGTTAAATAACTTATGCAATTTCACACAGCTGTTAAATATGGAAGCTGGATTCCAGAGCCTACACTCTTACCCACTGTGTAATGTGGTTAAGATTCTTTTTTATTCCAACTTTATTACTGCCATGTCATTGACCCACAACATGGTGTAAATTTAAGGTGTACAACATAATGTTTGGATACACATATATTGTGAAATGATTACCACAATAAGGTTAGTTAATATCTCCATCACCATTGGTCAAAGGGTAAGATGAATAAGTTCCGAGGAGCTAATGTACACCATGGTGATTACAGCGAAGAGTGCTGTATTATACGCTTGAAAGTTGCTATGAGAGTAGATTGTAAATGTTGTCACCACACAGACCCAAAAGGGGTTAAGATTCTTGATCTTTCTCAACAGGATGATCTTTTTCCTTGTTAACTTTATTGAAGAATGATTTATACACAGTAAGTTACCACCATTTAAAGTGAGCAACTGAATGAATTTTGACCATTGCGTGTACCTTTTAAACCACCACCACAGTAAGAATAAAGAACACTTCCATCACCCCCCTAAACACCTTAGGTCCTTTTGCAGGCCAACCTTCCATCTATTCCTCCCTCAAAATAGGCAACCAAGGGGCTTCCCTGGTGGCGCAGTGGTTGGGAGTCCGCCTGCCGATGCAGGGGACACGGGTTTGTGCCCCGGTCCGGGAAGATCCCACATGCCACAGAGCGGCTGGGCCCGTGAGCCATGGCCGCTGAGCCTGTGCGTCTGGAGCCTGTGCTCCGCAACGGGAGAGGCCACAGCAGTGAGAGGCCCCCACGTACCGCCAAAAAAAAAAAAAAAAAAAATAGGCAACCAAGGATATGTTTTCTTTTCTATAAATAAGAATTTTGTTACTACAAATACAAGGGTGAAATTATACAATATGTATTATTTTGGGTCTTCTTTCAGTCAGCATTATGATTCTGAGATTCATCTGTTATTATGTGTGTCAGTAGGTCTTTCCTTTCAATCATTCAGTTGTTTTCCATTGACGGATGTACCACAATTAGTTTATTCATTCTCCTGTTTGGGTTGTTTCCACTTGTAGGCTATTTTGAATAAAGCTACTATGAACATTTTCGTACATATATTTATTTGGACATGGCTATTCATTTGCGGGGAAGGGGAGTAAATTTCTAGAAGTGGAATGGCTGGACAGATGTATGTTTACTCTTTTAAAGAAACTGCCAACTGTTTTACAAAGTGCTTATAAAATTTTACATGTCCATCAGCAATGTATGAGTTCTACAACTCTGGTTAGTTTCAATCTTTCTGGTTTTAGCCATTCTAATGGATGGACAGTGTTACTTTGAATTTAAACCTTGCAGATCACTGGTGATGTTGAGCATCTTTTCATGTTCTTGTTTGCTGTTCATATATCTTATTTTAGGAAATATCTGTTCACATCTTTTGTTCAACCTAAAATACTGGGTTTTTATTCTGTTATTGAGTTCTAAGAATTCTTTAAGTATTCTGGATATGTGTTTCTGGTCAGAGAAATGTTTGCATGTATTTTCCCAGACTTACCTGCCTTTTTATTTTGTTAGCTAGATCACTTGAAGAGAAAAAGTTTTAAATTTCAATACAGCTCAATTTACCAATCTTTTCTTATGGTTTATACTTTTTGTGTGCTGAGAAATATTTGCTTATTACAAAGTGGAAAAGGTTTTCTCCTATACTTACTACAGGGAGTTTTATAGTTTTGGCGTTTAAATTTAGACCAATGATCTGCTCTGAGTTTATTATGTGTATAATGTGATGTAAGATCAATGTTCATTTATTTACATAGAGACATCTAGTTGTTCTAGCACCATTAGTTGGAGAAAGTTTCTTTTCCTATTGACTTGTCTTCATACCTTTGTCAAAATGCAACTGACCATATATGTATCAGTTCATTTCTGACCTCTCTATTCCCTTCCATTGATCTATATAAATATCCTTTTGCTAAAATCATAATATCATGATTTCTGTCACTTTATAATAAGTCTTGAAATCTTATAAATTTCCAATTTTGTTCTTTATTAAAATTGCATTGGTTAATATAGGCTATGCAAATATCCATATAGAATTAGTTTGTCAATACCTACAAGAAAATATTCCTGGAATTTTGATAAGAATTATGTTACATATCGATTTAGGAAGAATTGACCATCCTAAAAATATTGAATTGGTATCAATC
The DNA here is from genome assembly GCF_963924675.1 of Phocoena phocoena. Classification (NCBI taxonomy): domain Eukaryota; kingdom Metazoa; phylum Chordata; class Mammalia; order Artiodactyla; family Phocoenidae; genus Phocoena; species Phocoena phocoena. The sequence goes on from NC_089231.1 coordinate 8,214,094, forward strand.
TAAGAATATTTTATTTCTTGCCATTTATTTGGGTCCTCTTTAATTCAGCTATTTTCCATAGTTTTCAGTGTAGAGATTGCACATGTGCTTTATAATTATTTGTTGGCACTACTGTAAATTGAGTTTTTTTTAAAAATTAATTTATCAAGTGTTAACTGCTACTATTTAGAAATGCAAATGATCATAAAATGTCATTCACTAAATTCATTCATTAGTTCTGGTATTTGTTTTGAAGACGATCATGCATTTTCAACAAACGATTATGTCACTGAGCATAGAAACAGAGTTTTCTTTTTCTTTTCTGTAGGTATTTGTTAGATGCTTTTTTTCTGATTAAGGAAGTTCATTCTGTCCTTGATGTTCTGAGAGTTTTAAATCATAAATGGATGTTGAATTTTGTCTTTATATGCATACAGAAATGTCTTTCTGTATACATTTAAAGGATCCCATGATATATTTTCTCTTTGTTTCTACATTATTACATTGGTCGATTTTCAAATGTTAAAACAACCTTGCATTTCTATCGTAAATCTTACTTGATCATGTTATTTTAACATATTGTTGAATTAGATTTCCTAATATTTTGTTTAAATGTTCTGATTTGTAGGGATATTGATCAGTCACTTTCCCCTAGTGTCTTTGTCTAGTTTTGGTTTTCAGATAATATCAGTCTGATAAAGTGAGTTGGAAAGGGTTTCCTCCTTTTTATATTTTCCTTAAGTATTTATGTGGATTAATTTTTTCCCTTTAAATATGTTGTAGTATTAACAAGTGAAATGATATGGACCTGAAGTTTTCTTGGTGGGAAAGTTGTGAACTATATAAGTTCAAAGTTTTTATTAGGTCTTCAGCTATTGAATAAGACTAGGTAGTTTGTATCTTTCAAGGAGTTTGTCTATTTCCTTTAAGCTGTCAAGTAGAATTTGTAGTGATAACCCCTCTACTCTTACCAGCCTTTGATTTTTCTTATTATTTTTTTCCTGATAAATTTGGTTAAGAGTTTATCAAGTGAGTGATTTTTTTTGTAAAAGAAACAGCTATTGACTTTACAAAATTTCCTGACTGCTATTTTGGTTTCTGTTTCATTGATATTTTCTCCTGCATTTATTGTTTCTTTCTAATGTAAGAACTCATAGCTATATATTTCCCTGTACTCACCGGTATAGCTCTATTCCACACATGCTGATATTTGTGTTTTTATTAACTTTGAGTTTAGAATACCTGCTAATAGCCTCTGTGACTACTACATTGCCTTGGAATTATTACCCCTTAGACTATGTTAATTACCAAATATTTAGCATTTACTAGATAACATTGATTTCTAATTTAAATAATTTATGGTCAGAGAACACACTCTTTATGACCTCAACCCTTTTCAATTTATTAAGACTTGTTCATATTGAATCAAAATTATCTGCATATGTGTGTCTTTTCCTCTGGAATACAAGCTCTTTCAGGGCAAGGACTGTGCCTCATACATCTCCTCGTGCTCCCCAGTGCATCGTGTAAAGCAGACAGCTTATACTTATCTTTGTCTAAATTATTAACCCTTATAGGTGGTTATAATACTGCTTATAATGTTGCCATTTTGCAAGTAGAAGATGGCTGAATCATGAGTACGTGGACTCTAGGTGCGCTGGCTAGAGAGCGTCCAGCCAGAGTACAGCACTGACCAGCAGGCAGGCGTTCTGACCAGGAATACACAGAATATATACTATGCTCCGTCTTCCAAAATTTTACTCAAAAACTAAACGTTACAGACTTACATTTCACGACCTGGCAGTTTGTCATTAAGTGAGGCTTAAAATTATTGCCATGGTCATCATCATCATACAAAATATCAATATGACTTCAGGCTGCAAATAATTTTTCATATAGTAAGAACCTGCATCACTGTGTTGGTTGTTATTTGATACTCTATCTTAAATAGTCTTCAAAAGAGACATGTAATATTACAATTTTAAAATCCATGTCCTCATGAGAAAACCAGACTCCTATGAGCTTGTAAGTGGCTGGGCAGGAACTTGAACTTGGATTCTCTATTAGTAAATCTATATTAAAATACAGAATACCTCATAGAGAGTTAAAGAAATTCACATTTTAAGCCTTATGATATAGGTTCAAATCTAATACAAAAGATTGCTAGTTATTTGTGTAATAGGATTGGTTAGCACATTACTGCTGAATGATCTATTTTTAATAGACTTTAATTTTTAGAGCAGTGTTACGTTCACAGCAATATTGAGCAGAAAGTACAGAGCTTTCCCGTATGCAACCTGCCCTCACAAATACCTAGCCTCCCCCATTATCAATATCCCCACCAGATGGTACATTTGTTATAACTCATGAACCTACTTTGATACAACATAATCACCCAAAGTCCATATTTTACAGTAAGGTTCACTCTTGGTGTTGTACGTTCTATGGCTTTGGACAGATTTATAATGACATACATCCACCATTATAGTATCATAAAGGGTAGTTTCACTGTCCTAAAAATCCTCAGTCCTGTGCCTATTTATCCCTCCCACCCCCCTCATCCCTGGCAAGCACTCTATTTTTAATAAAAGAAGAAATTAGCACTATACCTCACATAAAATAAATTCCACAGACTAATTACATTATTCAGGGTAACTTACTCTATGTTACCACCAGTGAGGAATTAAAGTCTTTCCTGAGCTTATGTAGGCATTCTATCAAAAAAGCAATGCTGTTTCACAATTCTGCATTCTGATCATGAATCCTCCACATTACTATCGAATACTTAACTCTTTTTGGACATTATCACCAGAGAGAACTTTCAGCAGCACATTTAGTATCACTCTAGGGCAACGTCTTACATACTTTTAATTCTTAGGAAATCGCTATTTCATTCATAGGGTTTAAGTCACACCTCCACACATCAGCATACATGACGATCGTTCTCGTTATGCTGAAAAGAGCAAATGCTTTGTACATTAAGTGTCGTTAACACTGCTAACACCAGCCTCAAAAGTTTTATCTCCAAAACATTGCCCACGCTTGAAATCAAAGTGAAAAATGAAAAGAGGGAAAATGCCTACTCAGCACCTTGGGAAATGATCTGGTTGAGTTATGAGTCATCTCATTTTGCAAAGTAGCAATAAAAATGAGTCTTTCATTTTGCAGAGGTACCACTGGCATTTATAGCAGATGATTAAAATAAAGGAGAAGAACAACTTTTGCATTTTATCAGTGCAGGGACATTTTATCCTGGCCATGCATTTTTGCCTCTGCAGACTTCATCTATCAAAAGAAATGTCTCCACAGTTGTTGCCAAGGGTACAGTTATTCCCCAGAGATTCCAAAGACTGTGACTTACCTTATGAAAGTTTCTGAAATATGCTGCCTTTTCATCTGGAAATTTTTCTAGCCTTCTGGGTCCTTTACTAGACGCCTTCTTAAAAACCAACCAGCAACGTCGGAAAATCTGAAAGTAAATAAAGGAATCCCATTATATCTTTTGTACGTGAGTTTAGTAGCATCAGGGATTTATCTGTTCAACTAATCCGGGGGAATAAATTGTTTTACATGCACTTATCTTACAGAGAGAAAAAAATTGGGAATTCAGAGGCATGTTATTCTTTAAAATTATAGCAAATTTTAAAAACAATATTAAATATAAACAAATTTTATATGAAAAGATTTTATGCTATGACATTTTCAGTGCACTGGCTTCAATCCTCTTTAATCTAACTAAATCATCTGGGTATCAACACCATATAAAGTATTTATTCTCACCATCCTGGTGACAAACAATTCTGTTTTCCATGATAATGAAGTAAAAATTTACTAAGATTAAGCACTTTCATAATGTTCAATATTCTTTGGAAAAACATCACATTTAAAAATTAACTTACAGTGTTCATTATAAAAAATGCTCATATACTGCTTTAGAAAATGAAACAGATATCTTTTTATAATGGACACATCTGTCACGCCCTTCTATGCTTTTATAGCACCTACTATTTACTAAACACTTATTATGTGCAATACATTTTAAAATTTATAGACACATTTAATCCTTATACCTACTATATGAGGTAGGTTGTCTTCATTTTAGGATAAAGATAGTAAGACAGTAAGAGTGTCAGGATTTGAACACACATCTGTCTGAACACACATCTCTTCAGCTTTGTTTAAAAAAAAAGCAGGGCTATATATTACACAAACACAGGCCCTTCTTTCTGGACTCTTCCTGATTTTACAGGAATAATTCATGTTGGCTCTTACACTGTCACCTGATGCCCACCTTAAAACCCTCCATCCACAGGTATGTTTAAGTCAAATCAATAAAATGAGACTTTTTTCAATAACTAAAGAGGTCTAGAAATGCAAATTTAATATTTCAAACTTTTATAGAAATGCATATTTTTGCTGGAGTTTACATTCTCTATAGCCAGAAACTAAGATCACTGTATTTCTGTTCTATTTCTCTTTTTTATTTTTAAAATTTATTTATTTATTTATTTTTAAACATCTTTATTGGAGTATAATTGCTTTACAATGTTAGTTTCTGCTTCATAAAAAAATGAATCAGCTATACATATACATACATCCCCATATCTCTTCCCTCATGGGTCACCCTCCCACCCTCCCTGTCCCACCCCTCTAGGTGGTCACAAAGCACCGAGCAGATCTCCCTGTGCTATACAGCTGCTTCCCACTAGCTATCTATTTTACATTTGGTAGTGTATATATGTCCATGCCACTCTGTCACTTCGTCCCAGCTTACCCTTCCCCCTCCCAGTGTCAAGCCCATTCTCTACGTCTGCGTCTTTATTCCTGTCCTGCCCCTAGGTCCTTCAGAACCTTTTTTTTTTTTTTTTTTAGATTCCATACATATGTGTTAGCATATGGTATTTATTTTTCTCTTTCTGACTTCACTCTGTACGACAGTCTCTAGGTCCATCCACCTCACTACAAATAACTCAATTTCATTTCTTTATATGGTTGAGTAATATTCCATTATATATATGTGCCACATCTTCTTTATCCATTCGTCTGTCGATGGACACTTAGGTGGCTTCCATGAACTACCTACTGTAAATACAGCTGCAATGAACATTGCGGTACATGACTCTTTTTGAATTATGCTTTTCTCAGGCTATATGCCCAGTAGTGGGATTGCTGGGTCATATGGTAGTTCTATTTTTAGTTTTTAAAGGAACCTCCATACTCTTCTCCATAGTGGCTGTATCAATTTACATTCCCACCAACAGTGCAAGGGGGTTCCCTTTACTCCACCCCCTCTCCAGCATTTATTATTTGTAGATTTTTTGAATATGGCCATTCTGATGGTTGTGAGGTGATACCTCATTGTGTTTTTCACCTGCAATTCTCTAATGATTAGTGATGTTGAGCATCCTTTCATGTGTTTGTTGGCAATCTGTATATCTTCTTTGGAGAAATGTCTGTTTAGGTCTTCTGCCCATTTTTGGATTGGGTTGTTTTTTTGATATTGAGCTGCATGAGCTGCTTGTAAATTTTGGAGATTAATCCTTTGTCAGTTGCTTAATTTGCAAATATGTTCTCCCATTCTGAGGGCTGTCTTTTTGTCTTGTTTATGGTTTCCTTTGCTGTGCAAAAGGTTTAAGTTTCATTAGGTCCCATTTGTTTATTTTTGTTTTAATTTGCATTTCTCTAGGAGGTGGGTCAGGAAGGATCTTGCTGTGATTTATGTCATGGAGTGTTCTGCCTATGTTTTCCTCTAAGAGTTTTAAAGTGTCTGGTCTTACATTTAGGTCTTCAATCCATTTTGAGTTTATTTTTGTGTATGGTGTTACGGAGTGTTCTAATTTCATTCTTTTACATGTAGCTGTCCAGTTTTCCCAGCACCACTTATTGAAGAGACTGTCTTTTCTCCATTGTATATCCTTGCCTCCTTTGTCACAGATTAGTTGACCATAGGTGCGTGGGTTTATCTCTGGGTTTTGGGTTGTCGTGTTTACATTGTCATTTGTTTCTAGGTATTTTTTGATTTCCTCTTTGATTTCTTCAGTGATCTCTTGGTTATTTAGTACTGTATTGTTTAGCCTCCATGTGTTTGTAATTTTTACAGATTTTTTCCTGTAATTGATATCTAGTCTCATAGCATTGTGGTTGAAAAAGATACCTGATATGATTTCAGTTTTCTCAAATTTACCAAGATTGATTTGTGATCCAAGATATGATCTATCCTGGAGAATGTTCCAAGAGCACTTAAGAAAGTGTATTCTGTTGTTTTTGGATGGAATGTCCTATAAATATCAATTAAGTCCATCTTATTTAATGTATCATTTAAAGCTTGTGTTTCTTTATTTTCATTTTGGATGATCTGTCCATTGTGAAAGTGGGGTGATAAAGTCCCCTACTATGATTGTGTTACTGTCAATTTCCCCCTTTATGGTTGTCAGCATTTGGCTTATGTATTGAGGTGCTCCTATGTTGGGTCCATAAATATTTACAATTGTCATATCTTCTTCTTGGATTGATCCCTTGATCATTATGCAGTGTCCTTCTTTGTCTCTTGTAATAATCTTTATTTTAAAGTCTATTTTGTCTGATATGTGAATTGCTACTCCAGCTTTCTTTTGACTTCCATTTGCATGGAATATTGTTTTCCATCCTCTCACTTTCAGCCTGTAGGTGTCCCTAGGTCTGAAGTGGGTCTCTTGTAGACAGCATATATATGGGTCTTGTTTTTGTATCCATTCAGCCAGTTTATGTTTTTTGGTTGGAGCATTTAATCCATTTACGTTTAAGGTAATTATCAATATGTGTGTTCCTATTACCATTTTCTTAATTGTTTTGGGTTTGTTTTTGTAGGTCTTTTCCTTCTTTTGCGCTTCTTGCCTAGAGAAGTTCCTTTAGCATTGCTGTAAAGCTGGTTTGGTGGTGTTGAATTCTCTTAGCTTTTGCTTGTCTGTAAAGGTTTTAATTTCTCTGTAGAATCTAAATGAGATCCTTGCTGGGTAGAGTAATCTTGGTTGTAGGTTTTTCCCTTTCATCACTTTAAATATGCCCTGCCACTCCCTTCTGGCTTGCAGAGTTTCTGCTGAAAGATCAGCTGCTTACCTTATGGGGATTCCCTTGTGTGTTATTTGTTGTTTTTCCTTTGCTGCTTTCAATATTTTTTCTTTGTATTTAATTTTTGATAGTTTGATTAGTATGTGTCTTGGCATGTTTCTCCTTGGATTTATCTTGTATGGGACTCTGTGCTTCCCGGACTTGATTGACTATTTCCTTTCCCATATTAGGGAAGTTATCAACTATAATCTCTTCAAATATTTTCTCAGTCCCTTTCTTTTTCTCTTCTTCTTCTGGGACCCCTATATTTCGAATGTTGGCGCATTTAATGTTGTACAAGAGGTCTCTGAGACTGTTCTCGATTCTTTTCATTCTTTTTTCAATATTCTGCTCTGTGGTAGTTATTTCCACTATTTTATCTTCTAGGTCACTTATCCATTCTTCTGCCTTAGTTATTCTGCTATTGATTCCTTCTAGAGAATTTTAAATTTCATTTATTGTGTTGTTCATCATTGTTTGTTTGCTCTTTAGTTCCTCTACGTCCTTGTTAAACGTTTCTTGTATTTTCTCCATTCTATTTCCAAGATTTTGGATCATCTTTACTATCATTATTCTGAATTCTTTTTCAGGTAGACTGCCTATTTCCTCTTCATTTGTTTGGTCTGGTGGGTTTTTACCTTGCTCCTTCATCTGCTTTGTGTTTCTCTCTTCTCATTTTGCTTAACTTACTGTGTTTGGAGTCTCCTTTTTGCAGGCTGCAGGTTTGTAGTTCCCATTGTTTTTGGTGTCTGCCCCCAAAGTGGCTAAGGTTGGTTCACTGGGTTGTGTAAGCTTCCTGGTGGAGGGGACTGGTGCCTGTGTTCTGGTGGATGAGCCTGGATCTTGTCTTTGTGGTGGGCAGGACCACATCTGGTGGTGTGTTTTGGTGTGTCTGTGACCCTATTATGATTTTAGGCAGCCTCTCTGCTAATGGGTGGGGTTACATTCCTGTCTTGCTAGTTGTTTGGCAGGGGGTGTCCAGCACTGAAGCTTGCTGGTCGTTGAGTGGAGGTGGCTCTTAGAGTTGAGATGGAGATCTCTGCGAGAGCTTTCACCATTTGATATTACATGGAGCCGGGAGGTCTCTTGTGGACCAATGTCCTGAACTCCGCTATCCCACCGCAGAGGCACTGGCCTGACACCCAGTTAGAGTACCAAGGCCCTGTCAGCCACACGGCTGAGAAGAAAAGGGAGAAAAAAGAAAGAAAAAAGTAAAATAAAATAAAGTTATTAAAATAAAAAGTAAAAAAATTATTGAAAATTTTAAAAAAATATATAGTAATAAAAAAGAGAAAGAAAGAAGACAGCAACCAAACCAAAAACCAAATCCATCAACGATAACAAGCACTAAAAACTACCCTAAAAAATAAAAATAAAAAAGGACAGACAGAACCCCAAGAGAAATTGTAAAAGCAAAGCTATACAGACAAAATCACACAAAGTCCACTGCCTCAATTTTGGGATGATTTGTTGTCTATTCATGTATTTCACAGATGCAGGGTACATCAAGTTGATTGTGGAGCTTTAATCTGCGGCTCCTGAGGCTGCTGGGAGAGATGTCCCTTCCTCTTCTTTGTTCGCACAGCTCCTGGGGTTCAGCTTTGGATTTAGCTCCGCCTCTGCATGTAGGTCGCTGAGGGCATCTGTTCTTCGCTCTTTGGGGACGTCTGAGGTTGTCTGACAGCATTCAGTAGGTGTTCTGTAGGAGTTGTTCCACATGTAGATGTATTTCTAATGTATTTGTGGGGAGGAAGGTGATCTCCATGTCTTACTCCTCCGCTATCTTGAAGGTCTCTCTTCTGTTCTATTTCTTTAATTATACTGTAAAGTTTATTTATACTGTTTTTTTTTTTTTTTTTGCGGCACGCGGGCCTCTCACTGCTGTGGCCTCTCTCCTTGCGGAGCACAGGCTCCGGACGTGCAGGCTCAGCGGCCATGGCCCACGGGCCCAGCCGCTCCGCGGCACGTGGGATCCTCCCGGACCGGGGCACGAACCCGCGTCCCCCCGCATCGGCAGGCGGACTCTCAACCACTGCGCCACCAGGGAAGCCCTATACTGTTTTTTTTAATATAGGCCAGATACTATAATTCCTCTGGAGTGTGCACTGTCTATTATTCACTAGAAGACAGTGTTTCTCCTGTTCAAAGGCACTCAGAACAATCACAGGAAGACCTCTCATCATAAAAGCAGAATAAACACAATAACAGTACAATCACACAATTTCATATTACTCTTGCTTCCTTTCCTAGCTCCATACTGGTAGCTTCAAAAAGCACATGAAGGACAGCCCTGAGCTTTCAGCACACATGGATATACCTCTCTTTCTCTACCCAGGTGGAGACCCATCTCCTCTGTAACAAGATTTCTAACCACAGCCCAGGACATAAGGAGTTATGACTACTCCTTCAGATCTCCTGGTGTTCTCTCCACACACTTGTGTTCCACATACTGTGTTCTAGTTATTTATTTATTTTTTGACCCCTTACTGATCTCTACCCTCAAGGTAAAACAACCTAAAAAAGGTAGTATAAATATTGATAATAATATGATATCAGCATATGGTTCGTTGGATTCCTCACCCCCAATGTGATGGTAGTTGGAGATGGGGCTTTGGGAGGTAATTAGGGTTAGATGAAGTCATGAGGGTGGGGCCCTCAGGATGGAATTAGTGTCCTTGTAAGAAAAGACACCAGAGAGCCTGCCTTCTCTCCATGCTCTCACAGAAAAAGAGGTCATGTGGACATGCAGTGAGATGCTGGTCATCTGCAAGCTGGGAAGAGGGCTCTTGCCAGAACCTGACCATGCTGGACCTTGATCTTTGACTTCTAACCCCCAGAACTGTGAGAAAATAAATGTCTGTTTTTCAAGCCACTCAGCCTATGGCATTGTGTTATGGCAGCCCACTCTAAGAAAGATACTTTTTTAGATCTTGTTTTTATTAGTGGAGTAGTAGTATTAACAGTAATATTGTGGAAGTGAAAAATAGTTACATGAATCTGAGTAGAAATGTGAGAGATCCAAGGCAGATAAATAAACATATCATTTGCAAAGTATATAGATTATTCATATTTATCTCCTGATTATTTATTAGTGGATTTGGAATTCTAGTTGAGGTAGGAAGACCCTCTTTGAATGCATTTGAGACCAAAAATCCTGGTAATATAGTTTCTGTTCTTTCCTACAGAAGAATACTTTTCCCTGTACCCTGTGCACTTTATTGCTCAGGAACCATGGTGATATTCAATGAAGCCTTGTAATATTCATGGAAGTAAACAAACATACTCCCTGACTGCAATGTCTCAGCTTGTGTGACAACATTATTTTTAACTAAATAGTGAGATAAACATGAGTCAGAAAGCAAAAATGTTTCCATTTAGGCACTTGATACTGCTATAGAATAAACCTGATAATGGATAATGAGGAAAAATAGACTTGGTATTTACGATAGCATCTTATCTCTTTGCTATTACATTAACAGAGGCAACCACATATAGATAAAATTGATTGTTAAAGACCTGATGTAACAGACTGTTTACCAAGCCAAGGCCCTTAAGTTATTATTTTCTTGTTCTGGGATAATTTTAGATTTATAAACACTGGCAAAAATGGTGCAGAGATTTCCCAAAAAGATTTTACCCAGCTTCTCCTAATACTAACATCCTAAATAACCATGATACATTTTTCAAAACTAAGACTTAACGTTAGTAAAATACTATCATCTAAACTACAGATTCTATTCAGAAGTCACCAGTTTTTCACACCAATGTCCTCTTCTGTTTTGGGATCCAATCCAGGTCACCACGGTGCATTCAGTGGTCCTGTCTCCTAATCTCCTCTGATCTTTGACAGTTTCTCAGCCTTTTTTGCTTCTCATGACCTTGACAGTTTTGAAGACTACTGGCCAGGTATTTTGCACAAAGTTCCTCAATTTCTGTTTCAATTAAATTATTTTTGATATTTCAAAAGCCTAATGAAATCTCATAATACACTTATTAAAACAAAATAATTTATTGGGAAAAATAGTATGAATTATCATGACTGTGGACTAGTTATATTTTGCTGTCTAGTTGAATTTTTTAACTTAATTATTTAATAAATGCTAATAAATGCAGAGTTTTGTTTTCCGCCTTGCTTTTTTTTTTTTCAAAATAGTTTGCTTTGTGATGGTAGTAAAAAGGGACCTGGTGCAGAGAATTTGGAAGTGTCTTTCTCTGTCAATGTGAAGTCAAATTCAGCATGAGTCAGCAGTCTGAAAGCAACCTTCTTACCAGAAGCATACAGTTAATAGGAGCACGAGGAAATCACCTCCCTGTTACTCTTTTTCAAGTGGGATTTTAATAGTGTTAGTCTGCTTTAGGCCCTGGAACTGATGCCTTATACGGGTATGTTGGAGAATTCTGAAGATGAGCAGCAAAAATGGCCGCTTGAGACCAGGAAATCACTCCTCTGAGAAGAAAAAATAAAGGAATAGGTTTTATTTTGCTTATAAATGAAAAATACAAATTTTTCGAGTGACTGAAAGAGAACCACACCAATTAAATTAGGTACTTTTAATTAGGTATTTTTACTAATTTAATTTAAATTAGGTGTTTTTACTTTTGTTCCAAAAGACAGGACATAACTCAGTGCCCTTCTTTAGCAGTGTGTGGGAGGACAGGGTGCAGTCTCTTCAGACACTGCTTGGCTCTTCAAGGGCATCTGAAGATGCAGGGACCATTTGGCTAGTTAGCAACAGAACTTATAGGTTGCAGGAAGATTCACCTTCTCCCGAGTCCTGTCCCTTCTCGGATGACACGCCTGCCTGTCCCATTGCTGTTCAAGATGCTGCTTCACTCTCTCCTGAGGAAGTAACTGATTTCACCTTCTCAAAGTTATCTCCTAAACATGCCCGTTGTCTCACCAAACAGGCTCCTGGGTACCCTTCAGATTTTCCTTCGAGAAAATTCCACGTTGTTGCCAGGACTACAGAAATCCGCAGGATGCACAGCTGCTCCACACCTCAGTTTTACACTGCATTAGCCAGCCAGACCGATTGCCATAGTTAAATACCCTCTTGATTCCCTTCCATCAGATGAAAACCTTTTACCTCATAGCAGTCCCTTTTCTTCAGTGTTTTCTCCTTTTCAAGGAGATTTTACACAAAGGGCATCCTTTTTCCATTTAAGACTCACTGTGATGTAGATGGTTTGATTTCTTTGCTTTAATTCATAGCCATAATGACGTTATTTATCCAGCATCCATTCCCAAGATTTAACTTAACCAAAAGTCGGATTTAATGGGCCTGTTCCATCATAAGATGTTGACCTAATGAACTTTGTTCATGTACAATTTTGGTTAAAAACTTGGGAGAATTTTTAATTATAGGAGTTGTCAAACCTGAGGATCCACTGCACTAAAAGGAGTCACACAAACTTCGTTTCCAGAGATTTTAAAGAATATAGACGACAGTGGCATATCTGGAGCATCTTTTGTTTGTGTTCCCTTATTTTTTTTTAAAGATATTTTTTTATGTGGACCATTTTTAAAGTCTTTATTGAAGTTGTTACAATATTGCTTCTGTTTTATGTTTTGGGTTTTTGGCCGTGAGGCATGTGGGATCTTAGCTCCCCGACCAAGGATCAAACCCATACCCCCTGCACTGGAAGGTAAAGTCTTAACCACTGGACCACCAGGGAAGTCCCTGTGTTCCCTTCTGAAATCAAGATACTGTATAAATGATAACTTGGGGTATAGGATTCAATTATTTATAACTGTATATAAGATGAACATATCAAGACAACAAATAAACACATAAGCAAAGACCATTCAGGAATGGTTATTGCAGGCTTATGCTATGAGTAAATTCAATTACTTAGTCCTGAGTCTTTCTCCTCTCACAAATTGTGTATGGTACTATTGAAAGACACTCTGTGTTTGTGTAAAAAGTGGTTAATACACAGGATTAAGCTTCATGCACTGATGAATTTGGCTTTAGCTATCTTTTTCAATATAGATATGAACTTTCAACACTGGCTTATATTTAATTGCTGTCAAATATATACCGATACCAGAATCACTCTTATCTATTCCATTTGTTCAAAAAATATTTGAGAGCTCTTTGTTCTGTGGATACAGTTGTAAAAAAATGCAGATAAAAATAATAATAATAGCAACAGCAAAAAGCACACAAACTTTCTGTCCGTGTGGAAACAAAGTTCCTGCCTCTAACATCCATTTCAATTGGGTAGACAGATGATGGCAAATAAATAAGTGTATTTGTAAACTGTATTTTTTTCAATGGTGTTAAGTGCTATGGAGGGATGGTGAGGGAAGGCTCACCCAGCAGCCTACATTTTAGTATTAGAGGAAGTGACAGAAAGAGTGGTACAGACATCTGGGGAAAGAGTGCTTCAGTAAGACAAAATTGCAAGAGCAAATGCCCTGTTGAGGGAGCCTGCGTGAACTATTATTCCAAGAACTGCAAGGAGGCCAGTGTGGAGGGCAGTGAACCACAGTAAGGGTGGTGAGAGATAAGAGAAGAAAGATATGGGAGAGCCAGGTCAGGAACAATCTTGACTTTAAGATTTCAATCAGATTCATCAACTCTTTCTCTAAGTTATGGTAGATGTCCTTAAGTAAACTGAAGTCTCAGAAAATTTAGGATTACAGATTAAACAAAAGTCACAAATGAAATGAAATTTTAAAAATAGTGGTATAGGGTCAGGAATATTGGGTATTTCAGGTTGATTTCTTTTAAATGCTTAGATTTTTCAAGGCACATGTCATCTCTAACCTGTAAGACTTGCAGCTGTCAATTGCAATGTCTACAGTCCTGTGGCTTCTGTATGCCCAGGAGTAGACTACTATAATCAAATATATCCACTACGGGTCCTCCTTTGTACACATCTGCAACTCTGGATATAGTTCACAGCCTGCTGAGTTCCCTGACATAAATGCAGTGGCTCTCTGATAAATGTAAAACCCAAAGGGTTTTTCTCCACCTGTGAATTGATTAGAAATACTTAAGAATACAAGAGCAATGAAAAGAGATGAGCCAGAGACAACTTTAAAGGTGTTATAAGGGGCACCAAGCAGCCCCCATTGTAAACAGGCAAAGAGTATATTTCTGGGGATGGAGGATATAAATACATTTTCTTAAATATCCACAAGTCTAAATACATTTATTTTAACCTGTAACTTAATTTAGCAAAAAACTAACTAGTATCTCAAAAAATATAAGAAATCTTATCACTAATTCAAGGATTGTTTTTACTTCATTGTTTTAAAAATACTTCTACTGGCCATTTCTGTTTTAGGTTATATAATCTGCGACTGAAAAAGCAGAGGTCATTAAGGATGAAACAAACAAACAAAAAAGGATGAAATGGAGTAGAGGCAGGCTATCATTTTATGTGTATATGGCTATCCATTTATATTTATATATAAATGCATTTGTCCTTATATCTATTTGACTTTTAAAGTTTAGTTTATATACATATATAAATAATATAAATATGCATCTGTCTCTGTATAAACACTCACCTATTTAAATATAAACCACAGAACCAAAAAATTAAAAACTTATTTCCCTTCTCCTCAGACCATAATTTAAGTTCAATTTTAAAAGAGAAAGTTCTCACCAATTTTGTTAACTCAAGAGCTTTGCATCATTCACCACTGTTTAATGCAAAATATGAATATTGCTATCCATTAACATTGAAAAAATGCTTAAAGCACAATATGTATATCTCATTTTTTCTCGTTTCATGGTTGGAAAGACCAAAATAAATGTGTTCATCTTTTCCGTTTCTATGCTCTTGCTTTCTCTTTATCTTAATAACCCAGAAAAACAATTGGAAATTCACAAAAGGCAAACAATGATTCCCCAAATCTCACCATTGCCAACTTTTGAGGAGGCCAAGTGTTTTTTGTTTTTCACCTGAGTATCTATAGTTCTCTCTACTGCATTTGTCTACCAGGCCATCAATGAAATACTGGGAAAGAATACAGACATGGTTTAGAGTCACAGCCAGAAATGAAACACTTCACAGCAGCAGCAAGTTTTAGGTTGAGAGTGTGAAATTGTCATGAGACAATTCATTATCATGAGAATGAAAACCAATTGCAGAGCAGACCTGCAGAGCAGTAACCCAAGCAGGTGGCAATCTTTAGAGACAATCACAGCACTGGAGGGAGTCTTACAATTACTCTCTTCCTGCTCCCTGCTTTCAAGGAGCCCAACACTGACATGACACAGAACAAAATATCCTATCTCTTTGCTCAAAATCTCCAGGAAAGAACCATGTCTTCTGGGTTTTACTTTCTCTAAAATCGGAGTATTCTTTAGCTCTATATCAACTTATGCTTTTGAAATTGACAATATTTTATTTTCATCAGTCAGTTGTACAGGCATAACTCAATAATCACTGAAAACTCTATTCCCAGGTACAACCAGCACGTTTCTATTTTATGGACCCAGTTACTATAGGGTTCAGTAAGTGAAAGTCAAATGTCCAAATCAAAATATTTCCTCTTCAGTTTACTTCTCCTTCCAGGATTTTTATTTCCTCTTTTTAGTCACATACGTTTCAAATCTTTGTGTCTTCATTAATTTTTGCCTTTACCTGCACCAGGCAAAAATCTGTGGGCAAAATCCAAAAGTGAGATGCTCCCGTGATATATAAGAATGGGGAGCAGCCGCATAGCACAGGGAGATCAGCTCGGTGCTTTGTGTCCACCTAGAGGGGAGGGATAGGGAGGATGGAAGGGAGGGAGACACAAGAGGGAGGACATATGGGGATATATGTATACACATAGCTGATTCACTTTGTTATACAGCAGAAACTAACACACCATTGTAAAGCAATTATACTCCAATAAAGATGTTAAAAAAAAAAAAAAAGAATGGGGAGAATTGAGGAACACACACACACACACACTCCTAGGAAAGAAAGAAAGAATAAAAACACAAAAGGTAGAAAGCCTTAAAAATCAAAGACAGTTTTCATTTGATGTAGCAGAAAATGGAGTCAATGATCAGTTTTATTAAGGGAGTGACATGGGAATAATATTTTTAAAATATTAGATCAGTAGTAGGGTTAATATAACTATGACAAGAGAAAAGTTTCATTAGGTGATTAGTACATTCATACCAGAGAAGGAGATTACAACTCAGCCAATGTTGAGGGCAGCAGAGAGAGAGAAGATGAACCCAGGATGAAAAACATTACAGGAAAAATCTGAACTTTACAATAAACAATACAAGTGAAGAATTAAAGATATATCTAAGTTTTTATACCTAGATAACCAAGTGAATGATGGCATTTATGCAATTGTCAGAAAACCTAAGAAATGAGTTTAGTTATATAAACTAAACTAAATGAGTTTAGTTGAGATATATTGAGTTTAATATGATATTTAAACAACTGCATTACCAAAACTGCTCTTGACAAATTTATAAACTGCAGTCTTTCTGTAAAATGCTGCTTTCCAGACTACCTGAGAATAACTTCTTACCATTAAACTATGTCCTCTTTGTGAAACCATTATTTTACTTCAGTTTCCAGATATAAATTTTCAGACTCATCCAATGTTGATTCAACACCTAGTGGTTTTTTGAATACCTAGTGCCTCTTTGAAACTAATAAGTACAGTATCTTTAAAATATTGAATCAGAAAACACATTTCCAACTTCTATTTCAAATTAGTATATCAACTTGACCTAAGTTTACATACTTGTTGAATTGTCCTGAGTAAAATGTTTAAGCCTAAAATAGAATTATTCCATGCCTCTTGTAATCCACTGTTCTTTAAAAGTAATGATAATATTCAGATGTTGATTTCAAATGAGGGACTTATGCTAAGGTTTCAACTGACAACAGACATGAGTTTTCTGGTAATAAATGTGATTATAACTGATGTTACTGGTTTCATTTCAATTAGCCATAAACAGCTGCCAGATTTGGTAATGAACTTAAAGAATTATGAAAAGGTCAATTATACGTGAAGTTTTGTAATGATCTTTGAGAAATTCCAGAACTTCTAGGGTCAATAGTTACTAATCATTAAATTCTTTTTCATAAGGGTAAGCTGTGACAAAGCGAGAGAGTGGCATGGACATATATATACTACCAAACGTAAGATAGATAGCTAGTGGGAAGCAGTCGCATAGCACAGGGAGATCAGCTCTGTGCTTTGTGACCGCCTGGAGGGGTGGGATACAGAGGGTGCGAGGGAGGGATACGCAAGAGGGAAGAGATATGGGAACATATGTATATGTATAACTGATTCACTTTGTTATAAAGCAGAAACTAACACACCATTGTAAAGCAATTATACTCCAATAAAGATGTAAAAGAAAAAAAATTCTTTTTCATATATGTACTGCATATGACATATTATCTTAAAGTTAATGCACATCCTTCCAATCGAATTATAAAGGTATCTTTATACCTTTATAAGCAATATTTATTACTGTTTTCATATTTCAAATTTTGCACAAATAGTATAAAACTTCATGTACGAAATACTATAAAGCCTAATTTTCACTTTCAATTATATGATAGAGCTTTACCCATGTTGATAGACTATATTTGTTTTTTGTCCTTTTTGCTGTTGATTTGCAGAAAAATTTCAATATATTTTACTTTTAAATCCTTTATCAGGTAAATGTATTGGAAATACCTTCCCCTATTTTGTAGTTTGACTTTCACTTTTTCATAATTTAACTTTTCATGCAGAAGTTTTTCACTTTAAGATAGTAAATTTGTCAGTTTGGCTTATATATTTATGACTTCTGTTTATTAAAACAAATGCATAATCTATTTACATTTATGTGGTTACTGATATATTTGAACTTTTCACCACCTCATATTTGTTTTTTTTTGGTTTTTTTTTTTGCAATACGCGGGCCTCTCACTGCTGTGGCCTCTCCCGTTGCGGAGCACAGGCTCCGGACACTCAGGCTCAGCGGCCATGGCTCACGGGCCCAGCCGCTCCGCGGCACGTGGGATCTTCCCGGACCGGAGCACGAACCAGTGTCCCCTGCATCGGCAGGCAGACTCTCAACCACTGCGCCACCAGGGAAGCCCCTCATATTTGTTTTATTCTTTTTAATGTACATTTTTTACTGTTTTCCTACTTTGTGATGGATTTATAAAATTTCTTAGACTGTCTCACTTTTTGTTTTTGCTCAGTAGCCTTTGAAAACTTCTTTCATTCCACTCCATGAAAGTATTCATTTTAGTTGACAAATACATTTAATCACCCATGTATAACATCCCTCCCTTTCTTTTTGTTACTAACATCTAGCGGAATCCCACTTTAAGAAACACTGTTCGAGTAACCTCCCAGCTGATCTCCTGCTGTCACATTTGTTTTACTCCAACCCAACTTATTAACTATTACCATAATAAATGTCCTAAATCACAGCTCTGGCCACATATATCTTCAGACCAAAAAACAAATGAAAACAAGAACAACAAAAAACTTTCCAATACATCACTATCACCCACTGCTTATAAAAGAAATTTCAAATTCTGAAGCTTGCTATTCAAGAACCTTCATGAACTAATCCCAAAGTCTTGTGAAACATTTGTCACTTCTCCCATTAAATTTTCTCCTTGAATTGCACTGCTTTCATGTCTTTTTTGCATCATATTCTTTACTTGAAATTCCATTTTTCAATTCACATTCTTTAGAATCCTAGCTACCCTTTGAACCCAGACTTAAGTCTTAACTTCTCTCATGGAGCCTTCCTAGACCAAACCAGGCAAAACAAGCATCTCTTTACCATTTTCCTTTATCATTTGTTCTTTGCTGTCCTTTGACAGTTAATCTCCCTTATTAGATTATAGTCTCCTTCAGAGAAGCAGCCATGCCTTACACGTTGTTTTCCTTCTCCATCCCTAAACTCACTCATAGCAAAGTGAATACTTAAAAACTGTTGGATGAATCAATCAATACCTTATAGGTATATAATCTTTTATAATTTCCAAGATGGACACATACTCTTGGTCACATGTTGATCTAAATATCTGAAATGTATTAACACATTTCGTTCACAAAACAACACTATTAGGCTTCATTATTACTGTATGTTACATAGGACAAAATTGAGGCACAGAAAAAACATTTTTTTAAAGACAGTCACTAAGATATAGGAATCAAGCCCTGATAATCTAACTTCAGAGCTTGTATTTGTTATTATTACGTTACTTATGTAATATGTATTACTTATGTAATACATATTATTACATTACTTATGTAAAATGTATAATGTATTACATTATGTACATTATGTACAAAATGTAAAATGTATTACATTACTCATGCATTATGTCCTCTCAGTCTTAAATGAGCAAGATATTAATGTGTTGATTTTAAAGCTGGGAAAACTTACATCAAGATAAGAAGAAAGTTTGGCTTGCTCCAAGGATGAAAGCCTGGGCCTAGGAAAAAAAGGATGCTAAAAACAAAGAAATTTTGTCTAGTTCTTTTCTTTTTGTTTGCCCTACTTTGTCAATTTTTGTCTTTTATCTATTTCTATTTTTTGAAGTCAATCATGTATGGGAAATACCTCTGTCTCTTTCTTTCCTCAAACCCATCCCTTACCACTTGTTCTCTATTCACCTAAATCACAGAGAAATGTATCCTAAATATCTAGAAGACAGTCCTTGCCCTCAAGGGATGGAAACCAGCCAGTGAAGGAGAATTACCCGTTTATTCTGATATACTGAAAATTTCAGCACGTTTGCAACATTTCATGTCTAAAAACTCAAGTGATGAGAAAGACAAAAAAAAGATAACTGAAAAGAAGAATGAAAAGAAGAAGGATCTGAAATTTACTTTCCTTCCTCTAAAATCTAGAGAACCTACGGGCAACACGAGGCTTGTCTGTGATTAAACCAATGAAGAACTCAATCCAAGTGCTTAGTTATAAATAAATGTTTGCCCCCCAAACAGACTGTTTTGAAAATACCCTTTGGACACGCTTTGTATCCTTTCATTTTAAGGACACAAATCTTGTGCAGTAATAAGGGATTTTTAATTTTTTTTTTATGTTTTTTGCGGTACGTGGGTCTCTCACTGTCATGGCCTCTCCCGTTGCGGAGCACAGGCTCCGGACGCGCAGGCTCAGCGGCCATGGCTCACGGGCCCAACCGCTCTGCGGCATGTGGGATCTTCCCGGACCGGGGCACGAACCCGTGTCCCCTGCATCGGCAGGCGGACTCTCAACCACTGCACCACCAGGGAAGTCCAATAAGTGATTTTTAAAAAGATCAAGAATAAAAGAAAATGTCAAGATCTAAACTAAATGGTATTTGAGAGTATGGGCTCCTTGAAGGCTTAAGCGCTAATCCACGCTCAGTAGCTGAACAGAAGCTTCTCTCCTCAGAGCATAAAAAAGACATGAAAGTTTCAGGAGTTTGAAAGCCCAGGAAAGAAATAGTTTAAAGGGTGACTGATTTCAAATGTATAGGGAGACGCAAGAGGGAGGAGATATGGGGATATATGTATATGTAGAGCTGATTTGCTTTTTTATAAAGCAGAAACTAACACACCATTGTAAAGCAATTATACTCCAATAAAGACGTTTTTTAAAAAAGCTCATTTTGAAATGAAACACCTTAAGTGAGAGGTTTTATTCAGAAAAGAAAATTAATTTCTTAGCAAAAAGTACACAGTGTTTCTTATCTACTTTACATTTTTATTTCTCTCATTTTCCCTAATTTAATTTTGGCTGCTGTTTCAAAAGTGTACTGGCTTTCTGTTTAGAGCTACGTAATTAGATTTGGATGCTCTATATTTGTTTTAGTATTATTTTAATTTTGTGATTTAACCTGACTTTTTCCTCTTCAGTCAACATTTTGGGCATTGCTTCAATCAGGTAACAGTAGCAATCTTGACTTTCAATACGAGTAACTAGCACCTTAAGTTCATATTATGTTCCCACTGTAATGAGGAATTTATAAATACTAACATAGTTTAAACCACACCAAAATCCAATAAGGTGGGCGATATTATTATCATTGTTTACAATATGGGACACTCAGGCATAAAGGTTAAGTAACTTACTCAAAGTTTGGCACAATTCTAAATTATTGCTATGGTTTGCTAAGTTGGCCTCCTACCTCTCCTTTCTCTCTAAACTATTCTGTACACCACCATCAAAATAATCATGCTAATGTTTTCTTATGGACCACTGTGAAATGATCACTACAATCCAGCTAATTAATATATCTGTTACCTCATATAGCAAATTTCAAGAGTACAATACAGTATTGTTAATTATAATCACCATGCAATACATTCAATACTTTCTTTGTGCTTCCAGATGTCCTGACATCTGGTCAACCTGATTAACTTTTCCTATCAATGTGATACTTAGGTTTCAAGGAAGGAAACTTTGGGCAGATTGAGCTTGCCTGCTCACAATAATACCTCCAGTCTCCACTTTCCTATGGTCTCCACAAATGGGAGAGTTATTATAGCCTTCTTTGTTTTGTGGCTCAGTATAAATTTCATTTCTCTCATTGGAGCCTATGCTTGTTGAAAGTACAACTTTGTATATTAAACAGCTTCTTGCATAATATATGCTTATAAGGGCTCAATATACATTGGTAGAAAGCATAAACTCGCCTTAGATTTATAAAGAACCAGTATAATCATTACAAACTTAAGTAAGTGCAACCACAAGCTTCAATAACACTTTAATACTTATTCCCAATAAAATGTCTTTCATAAATGATTGGAAATGGTTGTTATTTAATTTTTGAATGTAACTTAATGTTTTCAGTCCTGTGCATAATATATTGATATATTATTTACTCACAGGTCTCACCCATTGCCACCTCCTTGACACAAGTCTTATATATTCAGTCACTATGAAGGGCATCAACTCCTACATCCCATGCAAGTAAATATATCTACTTAGGAATTATTCCAGAGCATGACAGCAAATTACAGTAGTATACAATTTTAGAGGCTTCATTATAATTCAAATTGCACAATGAATGAATGCTGACAATGTGTAAAACATTATGCTTACTATAGGAAAGAGTAAAACTCATACTTGTCTTAAAGGGATAATCAGTTTGGGGAAAGAGAATCAAAAATAAACATAATATCGGGTGAGTTAAGAAAAGGGCAATGATATATGTGCACTAAAGGATAAAATATACACTCTTCTCTGCCCTTTCCCCCCATCTCTCAAATGAGCCCAGGAACCAGCATTATACTTAAAGGAAAAACACATCATTAGATCATTTCTGCCAATCAGGATTACAACAAAGATACTCTTTAGCAACACTAAGATTTACAAGGTAGCAGAAATGTTATCCAGTGCAATTACAAAAAAGAAAGAAATTAGAGATAGGAATATTAGAAAGTAACAGCTAAAACAACTTGTAGATGAAATAACTATATATTGGGAAACTCAGTAGAATCCACTGAGATCTATTACAGAGCATAAGGAAATTCATTTCACTATGGTAAAAGTTCATAAAATCATCAGAAGTCAAAAATCTTAAATATAACAAACAATAATCATTTAGGAAGTATGATGGAAAACTCCATTTATGGTGGTCACATAAATGTTAAAAATATCTAGAAATACACTCAAAAGAAATGTTAAGACCTCAAAAAGGAACATTAGAAACCATTTCTGGAGGACATCAAATATGATTTAATGCAAAGATGCCCTGTGATTTCATAGAAAATAAATTCACCTCTATTAGTTCATATGTTTAATGTAATAAACCTTAAATTACTCTTTCATAACTAGACACACTACTTAACTTATGGTAAAATAGGAAATAGCAAAAAAAAATAACCTCAGAAAAATAAGAACAATAGTTGGGGAGACCTAACATGTATTAAAACATACTATAACACCCCAATAATTAAAACAGTGTGGTAATGGCACCTGAGCAAGCAGACCAATAGAAAAGAATAGAAATCTGCAAAGACCATGTGACAATAAAGGTGGCATCTCAAATCAATGCAGAAAGGATAACAAACATTTTAAATTTGAAAACAAAAAGTATAAAATTTGCATACATGACTTTGACCCAGCAGTCCCTCATTTTAAATTTTACACCATCAGTTCATCTGCATTCATAACAATGTTATGTGGATAAATTATATACTGCAGAATTGTTGATAATAGCAAAATAACCCTAATACCTGCTGATAAGGAACTTGTCAAGTAAACTATAGCACATCTACACAATGGAATAAGAAAGCTTTCTATGTATGGATCGAAAATATCTCCAGGTTATGTTTATGTGTAGGGAAAAAAACCTTGCTTTTTTCACATACATATGCCTTTCGTACGAGAAAGAAATTTAAAAATATATAGCCGTAATTTCTTGGATCTCCATAAAGAAACACTAGAACCATAAAAAAGAACTTTAAAAATTGGTTTCCACCACAGAAGTGAGGGGTAGGGTTTACCAAGATGAGGGTAGCAGAGAAACTTCTCAATTCATGAATTATGCACCAGTTATATTCCTTACCTACCTGGCAAGGAATATTAAAATATGATCAACAAGTGTTTAAAGTTTCACAGAGATATTTTGGCTTTTAAAAGAAAGTTTACATGGAAAAAGCCTGAGTCAGGGAGATCCCTTAATTGGCTTTACTTCTACAATAGCTGACATACAGTAAACAATTTTGCCATGCCAAGCACTCTCTCACACTCAACCCTCACACCAAAACTGTGTGGTAACTATCCCTATTATTTCCATTTTACAGATGAAGCAACTGAGGCTCAGAAAAACTGTCTACTAGCCTTGGAGGACCAAGGACAGCATTTTGCATGGGGGAGGGAAGAGAGAGGGTAGGGGAAGAAGGAAGCAGGGGAAGATGGACATTTAAAGGGAAATAGAGGAAAGGGATTCCCAGGAAGACAATCAGAAAGGCAACAGGAATAACAAAAGAGTTAATACCCAGTAATTAAGAGAGTAGGAATATAAGGGCTGGTATAGTAAAAGGCAAATCATCTAAGGTGCCTATTTTAACTATTCTTATTGGGGAAAATAAAAGGCAATGGGTAGCCTGCTTGAAAGAAATGACACTAAAAACGGGACACCAGGTCCACAGCGGTCTCTGCTGGAACGTAAATACCATAGGACTTGCTTATTTTTTTCCTTACTCTTTTCATATTTATCTTCCACGTAGGTTCTCATACATCAAAATAACATTTCTATCCTCAAAATGCATTTTTCCAACCATCAAGATACATGGGAAAAGAGCCTGTTTACCTAGTTTTTCAATAAAAATAATGATAGCCCTGTAACTTCACAGTATTTGTCGTATGTTACAATAGTAAAACATCAAATTGAACATAGCAGGTTTATTTTAAAATTTCTGCTTGGATACAAGTCCTTATAAAAAATCCTTCACTCATTCCTCTAGAAAAATAACAATACAAAAAGCTTTCTAAGGAGCTTATTTTTACTAGAAGCTCTATCTCTGATACATCTTGGACACTCTGGACTATACTGTCAGCGCACTTTTAAGACATATTGTTGTAAAAATCATATAAAAGGAGAAAGAGTTCCCTCTGCAAAAGCGATTTTATCAGCATCTTGGCCAGGTAACTACTGATGATGTCTTTGAAATGTATTTGCCAGACAGAGGTCATAAATTGTTCCTTATTCAAAAGCATACAATCAGAACAGAAGCAGAAGTTTGCATATTTGTGTAAAATTACCACACTCTTCTAGACATAAAGGAAGACTCCAACTCTTATCAGTATATCTTAGCCATAGCAAGTGCTCAATAATTAGCTGAGTGTACAGATCCCCAAATGCAACTCGATCAGCTCAACAAATATTCACAGACCACTTAATATACGCCACTGTGCTAGGCACCAGGTAATACGATAATGGATGGACCCTGGCTTGAAGGAACTTGCAGGCTGCTGGGGCAGACCAGCATGCAAAAACTAATTTCAAATCCCTGAAGGAAGCACCTCGATAGTGGTACTCGCAGTACCCTGAGACAAAGAGGAGCATCTGACACAGCCTGAGCAGGAAAGCTGAATGAAGGAAAGCAGATTAGAGTGAGACTCAGTTAACCAGGCAATATCAGAGGCAGGAGGCAAGTTTTTTACAAAATCAAAGTGAAATCATCTTAGGAATCATTTAACTATGATTACTTGAATAGGATTTAAATACTTCTTTCTTGTATGTTAATGTGTATTATTCTTTGTATGACAATTTTGATGAATTAATTTAAGATATATGAAATTGCTCCCTCATTCATTCAATCGCTAACAAGCTAAGTGATACTGGACAGCTTTCCGAACCACTTGAGCTTACTTATTCTCTCCTGTAAGATGAAGGAGTTGAACTAAATCACTATTCAGAGTCTTTTTAAAACAAAAATATTGTGAGTTATTGTGGATATATTAATACATGTGAATACATAGGCTATATCTCTACCATTCATTATTCAAGTTTAAGAATGATTAAGAATAATGATGTGAAGGATTCATCTCCAAAATATATAAACAGCTCATGCAGCTCAATACTAAAGAAACAAACAACCCAATCCAAAAATGGGCAGAAGACCTAAACAGACATTTCTACAAAGAAGACATACACATGGCCAGGAAGCACATGAAAAGCTGCTCAACATCACTAATTATTAGAGAGATGCAAATCGAAACTACAATGAGGTACCACCTCACACCAGTTAGGATGGGCATCATCAGAAAATCTACAAACAACAAATGCTGGAGAGGGTGTGGAGAAAAGGGAACCCTCCTGCCCTGTTGGTGGGAATGTAAATTGATACAGCCACTATGGAGAACAGTATGGAGGTTCCTTAAAAAACTAAAAATAGAACTACCATATGATCCAGCAATCCCACTACTGAGCATGTACCCAGAGAAAACCATAATTCAAAAAGAGTCATGCACCCCAATGTTCATTGCAGCACTGTTTACAATATCCAGGTCATGGAAGCAACCTAAATGCCCATTGACAGATTAATGGATAAATAAGATGTGGTACCTATATACAATGGAATATTACCCAGCCATAAAAAGGAACAAAATTGAGTCATTTGCTGAGACGTGGACGGATCTAGAGACTGTCATACAGAGTGAAGTAAGCCAGAAAGAGAAAAACAAATATTGTATATTAACACATATATGAGGAACCTAGAAAAATGGTACAAATGAACCAGTTTGCCGGGCAGAAGTTGAGACACAGATGTAGAGAACAAGCGTATGGACACCAAGGGGGGAAAGCCGTGGGGGTGGTGGTGGTGGTGGTGTGATGAATTGGGCAATTGGGATTGACATGTATACACTGATGTGTATAAAATTGATGACTAATAAGAACCTGCAGTATAAACAAACAAACAATACTAAACTCTCTTTGGGTATTTGTATGGAAATATGTTAATATAAATGTTTCAGACATTACATGAAATTTCTGAAAATCTTATATGTTCTGGTATAATGTTGTAAGTCATAATTCTAGTCATTACTTTAAAATGTATATCTCAGAAATAACTAAATTTCCTTGTCAATTGCATTATTATGAACTTTCATCAAATCTTTAACTGTGGTCATTTTTAAGTCTCTTGTCGTTTATAGACAGTTCTGGGTGTACTCTGATGCTTTTGCAAATATGTTCCTATAAAAGGGTTTCATCTTCAAGGAATTCATGGAAAAGACTCTGACAAGTACAGGTTTCTGGTAACTGACTATAATGCTGAACTGAATGAATAAGCATTTTCAGAACTCTAATGGAAAACTGATGAACTCATACAAGTGCTAACAAAAGGTCAAGATGAAAAAAAATTAATTACACCGGACTGAGTGAACTGATGAGGATGATTATAATTTTTGTGACTTTCTGTTTGAATAAAAAAATAAAAATCCCACAAGGACTCAGAGGCAAAAAATATACAAATCAATTTTCACTACAAAGTAAAGGAGCTGGTACAGTGGAGGATTCCTGGACTGAATGTCAATATCATGACATAGTATGAGTGTGTTTCGTGTTTGGTAATTGCAATCATTGTTGCTTTTGTTGTGGCCATCCATTTACAATGCTTGGTGTCAGTCTATTTATCTTTTGTAAAAATAAAATACAGTGTGTGTGTGTGAAAAAAAAATAATGTGATAATTTTTATAAAAATCATGATGTATATAGTAATTATAAAAATTTCAAATACCATAAAAATGCAAAAAGGAAAGTCTTCTATCAATCATAAATAACTATAATTAACAAAGTAACCAACATTTTATATAGATTCTCTCTTCAATATACTAGCGTAAATGGATGGATAGTCAGAGATAATTTTACAAAAATGAGATGTTTAACAAAACCATATTTAATTTAAAAAGAGCAAAACATTCATATTACCCTTCTGTTTTAACAATATATATTTAACAATATATATGTTGTATTTCATTAGTCATATTTTTATATATCAAATTCTATGGCATGTAATTTGTACTCTGCTAATAACTGACTAAATTATCTAAAGATAAATGTATGCAATGCTTATTAGATTATTTTACCATAGGTTCTCTATTCCTGAGGTAATTATTCCTATGCATTTTTCGGTGGACCTAACTTTATGGCCAAGTTATTTGTTCTAAGAAAGGTCTGTAGGTATATTCCTTGAATTCTTACTTCCTTGAATATTGTCACATGTCTTCTTTATAGTCATTGACTATTTGGCTGGATTAAATTCCTTGGTAAATGCGTGATCCTTTGAGACCTTACAGACATTGTGCTAATTACGTAGATGCTGAGTCTGGCACTGGTCCTTTCCTATGTCATCTCCAATTATTTTTTGGCAGGATTTTATACTTCTTTATTATTTTTCAAGAATTCTTTCTAGATGTTATGATTCCTAAAATATATCATGTTTAAGAAAGTAAGTCTATTGCACTGACATTTGGATAATAATTTGGCCAAGTACAATATTATTTTGGATAACATTTCCAAGCACCCAGAACTTTGTAGGTATCCATATATTATTTTCTGGAATCCAAAGTTTCATAAGAAAATTTTAGACTCATCTGTATAATCCCATTGTAAGTCATTTTCTTTTCTGTATGGAAATCGGAAGAACTCTATTTTTTAATATAGTCTAAGAAAAAAATAGAAATACTATATTTAATAACAAAAGACAGAGGTAATAATACCTTTTAGGTCAGGAACATGATGAGAATGGCCGTTATCATATGTATATTATATATAATTCCTAGCAAGTTCATTAGTCAAGAAAAAAGAAAAAGTATATAAGGGTTAGGAAAATGTCAAAGAAACAGAAACTATCATTATTTATTGAAATTAGATTGCCTACATTAAAAAACAAGTGAATCCATATCAAATTCTTAAAATTACAATTTCAGTAGGTCAGCCAACCACAAGAGCAATATACAGTAATCAATTGCTTTCCCATGCACCAACAAAGATGCAGAAAATGTAAGAGGAAAATGTAAGTTTTACAGTGGTACTGAAAATATAAAACAAGAATAAATCTAAGAAATAAAAGTGATTAAGAGTAATATGGAGAAAACATCTCACTTTTTTGGAAGACATTAAAGTACTAAGGAAATGAAGAGATATATGAGCAATATAATGATTCACACTGATTCTCTTCACACTAATCTATTAATGTAATTTCAACCAAAACCCCTGCATGGTATTTTATGCAGCTTTGCAAACCTAAAATCAGGGCAGGTGCTAAAGAAGACTTACAATGGAGGTATAATAATTAAGACTAAGTGGTATTGACACAGAGACAGATAAAGGGACAAGTGGAAACTATTAAGGGTCTCATCGACTGACAGACAAAAGTGTGGAACACTGATGCATGACAGAGCTGGGATTTAGAACAATGGAGTAAAAGACTTCTCAATAAATCAATAAATGGTACTGGGAAAACTGGTTATTCATATGGAAAAAACAATGAACATGTTTTATTCCAACGTCTCACCATAAACAAAATCAGTCCCTGTGGATAAATATAGTATTAATAAATATAAAAAGCAATGCTTAAAAAATTTTAGAACCAAATACAGGGTAACATTTTTGTTACATGTTTGAGAAAGATTGTTTTTAGACTGTATGTCAAATGCACAGGACATAAAGGTAAAGACTGAGAAACATAACTATATTGAAATGTAAAATGCTATTTGTCAAAACATATCATGAACATGTTTTAAATTCCCAGAGATGATATGTGAAACAGATAAGGGAAGACAATATGTACATGACTTTTCACACAAACCTGGATATTTTGAGTGAAATCTAGTAGTAAATCAGGACATATGAAGAAATATACAAAGGGTATTTAGTTGCAGATAAAAAATTCTTCTTAGACTTGTTGGCGAATAATAAGTACTGATTTTTTTTTATTCCTTAAATCTATGAGTAGTTTAAACGTTACATAATAAAGACTTTGAGAGGAAAACTTTAAATGTATTCAGTTCACATTAGAACATTTCATCATTCTAATTCCTGCTATCTCCCAAACTGGGGAAAACAAAATATTATTGCTTATAAGTATATGGGAGTTTCCCTTTCTCTAATAAGAATCAGGAAGAGCCATGATTTTGTTAGAATTTATTGTTCTAATGGGATAGCATTAATGCACCAGAGATTAGTTGATTAGTGGAGTTAAAATTCAAGGCATTCAATTCAAATTTTACAGCATGTAGCCAAGGTACAGCAAAGAATCACTGTTAGGTTGAATTAGAGCCTGGGTTGAAGCATATACAAATAAGGACTACGGTTGGGAAAAATGAGAGAAGAATGCAGTTTCTATACACACCATTGTAAAGCAATTATACCCCAATAAAGATGTTAAAAAAAAAAAAGAATGCAGTTTCTAAAGCAAAATGGGAAAGAGCAGAGGTCAAATATAACAGATGTTTCAAAGATAGAGTGCAGAAACATTAACACAGGTTGGCACTAGATTCTATAAGTCTTCCCATTAAAAAGTGAGACAGTTTTATAGTTCTTTATACAATGTACATTTTTGATTGGTTAATTTAATTTTTATTATAAGTAAAATGTCACACTTAAATGATGAACATTTAATAGCAATCATGAAGAAAAATTTTCATACCTAAAATATATACAGTGATATAGAGAAGTTATATAGGTTGTACACCAATACAACAAAAATGTATGTAATTCAACTTGAAGATTAAAAATTGTATTATCAATGTATTCATATTAACACATTGGACCAAATAAACAGAATAATGCAATTTTTCTTGCATAGTTCAGAAGACAATTATCCACTATGTCAAATCTATTTGATGCCAAGCCTACTGTTAGAACTAAAGAAAGATAAAGGGGTCCTTAGCCTAGAGGGAAACATTATATTTCATAACAAGCTCACTTCTTCAATACTGTCTCTAAAGTATAATAAAATATCACATCCATTTTGGATCTGCTTTGGTTCCTTTATTTGTAAAACACCAATCTACTGATTCACAACACACCTGGTTAGCCTTCTGCACAATGGAATTTCTCAACGGTAAGAGCGGAAATGAAGAAATATAAAAACTTCAAGACCTTTAGATTAAAAGTTTAAAAAGTATGTTAGATAAAATTTGTGGTCATTATTAGTGAAAAATTAGGAATTTTCCAATTATAAACAACTGTTGGCATCTTTAACATACTCTGGAATGCAGAGTGATTTTACAGAAGAACAAAAGGAAAAGCTGATTGCTCCAGCTAAGCCTCTCCCACAGCTGTGGGACCAGACCAGGGTCAGGTGAGTGTGGCATCATCGTGCTGCTTTCAGATTTACTTGTGGTCACTATAAACCAGCCAAGTGGAGTGGTATCAGCACTTGAAACTGTCAGCATCAAAGATCCAATGAGCCCTTCTGTGTAATTACAATCTGATATCTCTGAATTCTTGTATAGGATTAAACATCTTATTTTCTTTTTGTTACAGAGAAATGTAAATTTGGAGAACAGAGAGACATAGAGCAGAGCCCGAGACCTGGGTTAAAAATGCTACTAATAGCAGCAGGACTTGTCGGTTAGTTCCGTACTCTTACTATCGCTTCAGTTTTGCTAAATTCAGGCACAACACAAGGATGAGTCCTCTCATCCCCGGACAAATTCTCTGGCCTGGACAGTGAAGCCAAGAAATAAATAGAAGGCATCAAAATTGGGAAGGAAGAAGAAAACTGTCTGTATTTTCAGATAACATAATTTCGTCTTTTAAAATTCTAAGAGCTGTCTAAAGAACAACTAGAGCTAACAAATGAACTATCTTGAATATATAAACTATACTGAAGGTTTAAAATACAAAGATAATTGCATTTCTGTATACTAGCAACTAACAATTGGAAAATAAAGTTTAAAAAGTAAAAGAGTATAAAATACTTAGAAAAAATATACCGAGATCCAGGAAAGACCTCTATACTGAAAACTATAAAACACCTCTGAGAGAACTTAAAGAACACTCATATAAATGGAGAGATGTACCCTGTTCTTTCCAAATTCCTTTAGATTCAATACAATCATAATCAAAATACTAGCAGACTTTTATAGTAGACATTGACAAGGTGATTATAAAATTTATATGTAAGTGCAAATGACCCAGAACAGCTAAAACGATCTTTAAAGAGAGATAGAATTCTAATATATTGCTGGAAATAGTGTAAAATGGTACAACTAATTTTGAAAACAGGAAGTCCTTTTTAAAGTTAAGCATTCCCAGGGACCAGCAATTCTGCTTGTGTGTACATACTAGAGGTTACTGCGGTAGACAGACTGAGAGAGAAGGCAGAACTCAAGCAGAGAGGAATAAAAGAGGTGCAGATTCCCAATTTATTTAGAAGCAAATATGACAGGAATTGCTAACTTGGTGTGTGCTGCTGGGGAGATCCAGAATTTTATATTTAGTTAAAGCCTAATGGTTAAGGCACATACATACTATTTGTATCCTAGATTTGGTCTTGGCTTTATAAATATTCTAGTTACAATATGAGCTGTAATTTATTTTATTCTATTTAAAATCAGCTTCCTAAGTGCCTTAGTTATACCTAGGTATTACAAACTACCCAGAATGCAGTGAGGTAAGACCATTCCGTGTGAGTACATGTGTCTTTCAAGTATATAAAAGGGTTAATGAGCACATATAAATTTGCTTAAAAAACTGTATTCCATCCTACCCCAGTTTTTCCCTTGAAGGGATTAGGCATACATATTCTTAAATAAATAAATTTGATTGTTTTATATTAAATATACAAGCATTCATTCAAAACCAACTAAATCCAAGACCCTGGATATTCAAACAAGGGATACAGAAGGCTTGGTTCTATGCAGATCAGCTAAAGTATCTAATGAAATAATACAGCTGCTGTAATCTAGGTATACACAGAAAGATACAAAACGACAAATAATGTTGCATTTTGTTCAACTGCTTTTCTGTCCAATTATTTTGAGTCCTTCTAAGTAACTGGAGAACAAAGGTCTTAAGTGATACGTCTCCTTAAATAATCTGTCACATTCAGTATATCCACAGTTCATGTTTACAGGCAAAAGCTGACTTCCTTTATCTTAGAAAACTTAAAAGAATAGATCCATACAAGGCTGATCTGATTGGATGAGTAGTTCTATTCAATCTCGTTATTTGAAAACACACATACACACAAATACACGCACAAAGGCATTTATGGTGTAATTTCCCCCCATCCTCCAGTCTCCAAACATCTGCTGGTAATCAAACATTTCTATCAAAGTATAAAAAACAGTGATTTAGGAATTATAAAAAGAAAGATAATTTCCTTAATTTTCAAACCAAGGGAGAAACAATTAAAAGAGAAAAGTAAAGCAGTTTGCTTTATAAGAATCTAAACTCATAAAATTTATTACATAATAAATTTAAGAACTTTATTTTTTTATTGAGCACTGAAAATAGAATATTGAATTTGTCCATATGGAATGTATTCTAATATGCACTTTTCATTTAAATAAAACAATTACTGAAGTTCCTTTCCTGCAGTTGTCAGGTTAATGTTTATATTTACTTGCATAATATGAATCTATTCTATTTTTTACTTTTTTCTGTGCATAATTCCTAGTACCTTATTTTTATTCAATTTGATTGAATAGAAAAATCTGTTGGCATAATGTTAGACATGCCTTATTCTGTATTATAGAAGGCACGACAAGACACACTAAAAATAAATTTTTAGAGGATAATGAGGACACAATTGAAATGGCTGAAAAAAAAGGAAAGTTGTCAGAACTAATTTTGAGTTAATATCAAAATTACATTAGTAATAAGCAATATCGTACATATGTTTATTTAAACATATGCAGTTTACAATGTAAAATAAAATTGAAGCCATTTCCCCATTAATGTAGAGGACTGAGTGTTTGTTTCAGTAATTAATTATTTTTTCTGAGGGAGGATACAATATTGGGTTAACATAACTAAACATGGGATATCTTTTTTTTAAAAGAACCTACTTGCACTGTTATTTCTCCTTATTTCTTTTAGGATATCACAAATGTCACCTTTCAAAATGACTGTATGCACTGGTCCCAAAGGAACAAACTTTGAAACTGATGGTTTCTCATAAGGCTGTTTACTGAGAAAACAACACTTACTTTCATGAATATTTAACCACCACTGAAGTTTTATTTTTAAAATAATTTTAGTTCCATAAATATCTTAAAGCTATTGACAGTGAATACGCATTTAAAGTATCACCTAATGTGTTAATAAAACTATTACCTGACTTAGTCAATTACAGTTTTGAATGCTTAAATACGTTCTGACCAGAACCGACTATTTTCACTTTTTTATAAAATGAGAAAATGTCCCTTCTTTGGATACTGTTTCATGAAGAGTCATAAGAGTAGTGCTGTGAAGACTGAAAATGGTATTGAGAACTCTGCCAATGTCTTGAATAAAGCTCTTCTTCCCCAAGTTATTAACTGTAAAACTGAAAAGGGACAAGAGCTCTTCGTTTCAATAAAAAAGAGGGCTCTCAAATATCACTGAATTTTGATAGAAGTCTATGAGATGTCCTTTCAAAAGTAACACGTAAGTGTTTTCAACATACAGGCATAACCTTGTTTTATTGGGCTTCCCTTTACTGTGTTTACCAGACACTGCGCTTTTTTCCAAATTGAAGGTTTGTGGCAACCCTGTGTCAAACAAGTCTATCAGCAGAATTTTTCCAACAGCATTATTTTTTAATTAAGGTGTGTACATTGTTTTTTAGACATAATGCTATTGCACACTTAACAGACTACAGTATAGTATAAACATAACTTTTATACTCATTGGGAAAGCAAAGAATTTCATGTGACTTACTTTATTGCTTTATTTGCTTTACTGAGGTGGTCTGGAACACAATATTTCCAAGGTATGCTTGTAATGACAATATTTTATTTATTATTTTTTATTGAAGTATAGTTACTTTACAATATTTGTTAGTTTCTGGTGTACAGCAAAGTGATATTCTTTTTCATATTTCTTTCCATTATAGTTTATTACAAGATATTGAATATACTTCCCTGTGCTATGCAGGAGGACCTTGTTTATTTTATACATGGTAGCTTACATCTGCCAACCCCAAACTCCTCTAAATTATCCCTACCCTGCCACCACTTTCCCCTCTGGTAACCACAAGTTTGTTTTCTATGTCTGTGGGTCTCTGTTTTATAATAAAGTTCATTTGTACCATAGTTTAGATTTCACATGTGATATTATATATTTGTCTCTCTCTCTCTCTCTCTCTCTTACTTCACTTAGTATTACAATCTCTAGGTCCATCTATGTTGCTGCAAATGGCACTATTTCGTTCTTTTTTTATAGCTGAGTAATAATCCATTGTGTATGTATGTATGTGTGTGTGTATGTATATATATGTGTATGTGTGTGTGTATATATACATATATATATGTATACACACACACACACACACACACACATCTTTATCCTTTCATCTGTTTACAGACATTTAGGTTGCTTCCATGTCTTGGCTACTGTAAATGGTGCTGCTATGAATATTGTGGTGCATGTATCTTTCGAATTAGAGTTTTTTTCCAGATATATGCCTGGAAGTGGGATTGCAGGATCATATGGCAACTCTATTTTCAGTTTTTTAAGGAACCTCCATACTGTTCTCCATAGTGGCTGCACCAATTTACGTTCCCACCAACAGTATAGGAGGGTTCCCTGTTCTCCACACCCTCTCCAGCATTTATTATTTGTAGACTTTTTAATGATGGCCATTCTGACCAGTGTGAGTTGATACCTCATTGCAGTTTTGATTTGCACTTCTCTAATAATTAGTAATGTTTAGTATCTTTTCATGTGCTTATAGGCCATCTGTATGTCTTCTATGCAGAAATGGTAATGACAACATTTTGATGAGAATGAAAATACTATGGTCTGAGTGAAGAAGACAGAAAAACAGATACAGATGGGTGATGTCCAGGGGCTTAAATTATGAAATGGCGTAGAAATTTCATGAGAACAAAAGGAATGAGAATCACATTGGAAAGGGGGTGTACATACTGAGAATTAAGATGATCTGGAATACATGTGCTCAACTTCATGTAATGGATTTGGTATCGAAAACATATGTGATAGAAGAAGCAAAATAGGGAGTGAGAGAATTACTGAACTCACTATCTTAATGAGAAATTATCTCCTTTTCTACCAATGAGAAAAATGCTTAAAATAAGCACAGACAAAATAAAATTCTACAATAGCCTCCATTTCTATTTTATCATAAACCAAAACTCTGAATTGGAAACAATTATATGGACTCATCTCAAATCTTCTAAGATAAATTTCCATGTAGATTCTATTATCTAAATCTACTTATTAAATGATACTACAGTTTAACCTATTTAAGTTGGGGACACATAGTAGGGCATACATTAAAATCACACAGAAAATTAACAAATTTTTATGTGTTTATATATCAAACAAAAAATTATTTTGTTTCCTTACCAAGTTATGATAGGTATAAAGTTTTGATTTTATTAGTGGTCCATTAAGAAACTAGATTTGGCACACATTTCCAAGGGCTCAGCTTAAATTAATATTAAACTATGAAATCAGCAGATTATTCTGATGAGTGCCATTAGCCTACATAAGTACTGCCTGATGAAACTTGGCTGCCTAATGAAAAATTCATTTATAAAATTCAGAAATCCTTAAGAAATAAAAGGTTACACTTACTAATAACTCTTCATGACTGGCAATGTCCTCTTAAAAGAAATTCTCAAATAGGAAAATTAACCAATGGATTTACCCACTTATTTGTAAAATACTTATTAGTAACAGACTTAC
This sequence comes from Phocoena phocoena, assembly GCF_963924675.1. Classification (NCBI taxonomy): domain Eukaryota; kingdom Metazoa; phylum Chordata; class Mammalia; order Artiodactyla; family Phocoenidae; genus Phocoena; species Phocoena phocoena. Next base: position 8,250,466 of record NC_089231.1, read on the forward strand.
TTTTAATCTGTAAAGACTAGCCAATTAAGATTTCTTAAGCAAAAATTAAAAAGGAAAAGCTATTGTATTTTTCAGAAATTTCACTATAAGTTACAATATTAATTTTCTGCTTAGTCAAAATAAAGATGAAAATGTTATTAACATGCTAGCATACATGTATAAATTGTTTTCATCAATTTATAATTATCAGAATCCATCAAAAAGTTATGTTTTTATTACTTCCTGTCATTATCTTCCACAGAAAACATTCTACACATACCTGGACAATTTTCTCATTAACTCTGAATAACTAGTGTAAGTAACATCTAGGGGTCTAGATGGAATCTCTCTGGGATCCCTCACAACGAAGGTAAACTAGTGAACTAGCTATCAACACACAACCTTCTGGGGCAGTGGTTCTCTAAGTGTGGTGCCCAGACAAGCAGCTTCAGCATCACCTGGGAACAAATTATGCATCAAAATCCCTGGGGGTGAGGTTTCAACAAGCCTTCCAAGTGATTCTGATGCACATGGAATTCACTATTTAAGAATGTATTTTAAATAGAACATTCTTTAACACCATACACAAAAATAAGCTCAAAATGGATTAAAGACCTAAATGTAAAACCAGCCACTATACAACTCTTAGAGGAAAACATAGGCAGAATACTCTCTGACATAAATCACAGCAAGATCTTTTTCAATCTGTCTCGCAGAGTAATGGGAATAAAACCAAAAATAAACAAATGGGACCTAATTACGCAGAATGGGAGAAAATATTTGCAAATGATGTGATCAACAAGGGATTAGTCTCCAAAATTTACAAACAGCATATGCAGCTTAATATCATCAAAACAAAAAAACCCAATCAAAAAATGGAAACTAACACACCATTGTGAAGCAATTATACTCCAATAAAGATGTTTAAAAAAAAAAAAATGGGGGCTTCCGTGGTGGCGCAGTGGTTGAGAGTTCGTGCCCCGGTCCAGGAAGATCCCACATGCCACGGAGCGGCTGCGCCCGTGAGCCATGGCCGCTGAGCCTGCACGTCCGGAGCCTGTTGCTCCGCAACGGGAAAGGCCACGACAGTGAGAGGCCCGAGTACCGCAACAAAAAAAAAAAAAAAAAAAAATGGGCAGAATACCTAAATTGACATTTCTCCAAAGAAGACATGGCCAAGAGGCACATGAAAAGATGTTCAACATCGCTAATTATTAGAGAAATGCAAATCAAATCTACAATGAGCTATCACCTCACACCAGTCAGAATGGCTATCATCAAAAAATCCACAAACAATAAATGCTGGAGAGGGTGTGGAGAGAAGGGTAACCTCTTGCACTGTTGGTGTGAATATAAATTGATACAGCCACTGTGGAGAACAGTATGGAGGTTCCTTAAAAATCTAAAAATAGAGCTACCAAATGATCCTGAAATCCCCTTCCTGGGCATATATCTGGAGAAAAACATGGTCCAAAAGGATACATGCACCTCAACGTTCATTGGAGCACTGTTTACAATAGCCCAGACATGGAAGCAACTTAAATGTCCATTGACAGAGGAACAGATAAAGAAGATGGGACCCATATATACAATGGAATATTACTCAGCCATTAAAAAAGAATGAAATAACACCATTTGCAGCAACATGGATGGAACTAGAGATTGTCATACTGAGTAAAGTAAGTCAGACAGAGAAAGAAATATTGTTTGATATTGCTTATATGCAGAATCTTAAAAAAATGATACAAATGAACTTATTTATAAAACAGCAACAGACTTACAGACTGAGAAAAGGAACTTATGGTTACCAGGGAGGGAAGGGTGGCAGGGAGGGATAGTTAGGGAGTTTGGGATTGACATGTACACACTGCTATATTTAAAATGGATAACCAACAAGGACCTACTGTATAGCACAGGGAACTCTGTTCAATATTATGTAACAACCTAAATGGGAAAAGAATTTGAAAAAGATAGATACATGTATATGTATAACTGAATCACTTTGCTGTACAACTGAAACTAACACAACATTGTTAATCAACTATACTCCAATATAAAATAAAAAGTTTAAGAAAAAGAATGTATTTTGTTTAGTAATAACTTGAGCAATGATTTAAAGGAAGAAAATACAAAGAGTCTTTGGGGCAGAGAGGGTACTTATGTTGTGGTGTACTCACGGTGATATCATGCAATTATTGCCTTATGTAGCAGAAGCTGGGACTCAGCAAATATTTGTACTCCTTTCCAACTCAATGTCACAATTCCTTAAATGAGTTAGGTGCATAAATAAATGAAGATTGCAGAGACTGCAGACAGGGAAACTTCTTTGGAGAACACAGTTTGGAGTGCATTGAGAAATGAAACCAAGGTCTGAGATGAAGGTATAAAATAGTGCTGATTATGGGAATTTAAAAGAATTAGCCAGTGCAAAAAGTCATAAAGCAATGAAAAGAATTATTGGTTAGTTGGATAGGGGAGTAAAGGAGAAAGAAATCAAAGGGGAATTCCAATTATTAAACAAAGACTGGAATGGAATTTATGGAGTTCTCGATAATGCCTGGTGTATCACTAGGATTCAGTTTAGGTGGCAGGTCATCTAATTTATTATATAATTTCCTTTCATTGCAGATGGTGAGGAGGATATGCATAGATATGTGGAGAAAGAGGGGGAGAGAAAGAAAACAAGACAGTAGGAGGGAAAATGAGTACTAAACCAATACCTAATACTCATTGCAAGATCTGACCACAAAAGACACAAAAATCCAGAAATGCAGGTGATTTTTCTCTGGTGATTTATGCAGTCCTTGATCCCTTTTATACTGCTAGATCCACTGTCTTTTGTTCTTTGGACCTGTCAGGGCAATGGAAATTCACTTTTGTTTTCTTCTTTCCTGGAAAGAGGTGATAGTGAGTACCACAATGAAAGCACTGCCAGTTGCTCTAAAGCAGTGCTTGTTTTAATAGTTTCCAACCAAGAGAGATGTTGAGTAATGTTACATATGTCATGATTGTGCTAAAGATTAATTAATGCGGCCCAGGCAGAACTACAGCGTGAACGATGGATACTTAGATTATGGAGATCCAGTTTTATTAAACCTTACATTTAAATAGAAAGTCTAAACAAATAAATGCTGGAGCGGAGGACTATTTAGCACTGTATAAACTGGCAAGATTACAGCCTTCCTTGGGAGAAGTATTCTTATCAGCAGTGAGTTAGGCTACAATTCAGGGAATCTCCTGGATTAATGCCAAACACAAAGATCTTGTACTAACTCTCCTTGATTCAGAAGTTTAATATGCTATTAGAACCTCTTGAGGAGTTAAGTATTTGTTTATTTCAAAGTTATTTTCCTCCTTATACTAACCCTAATTATCTTAGAAAATTTTAAATTCTGAAAGGAAAATGATTAGAGAATATTAGATAATATTGTATCGGAGAGAATATAAGAAAAGAACATTCTTCCTAGAGTAGCCTGAATGCTAATCTGGCTCCACCATTAATTTACTGTGATATTAATAATTTATGTATTTAAGTCTTGCATCTGTAAGTTAAAGCGCTTGTACTGGAATATAGCTTTACGATTATGCTTACAACTAAGTTTAAGGTTCATTAATGGTGACTATTATTTAGGTACAGAAAACAGAATCACTACTTTTTATGTATGAAATCAAATCAACAAAGGCTTGGCATTTGCCCTTTAAAAGTAGGCTCGATGGAATGTAGAATGTGACTAAATAATATATTATAAATGTCTGAAACAGCCTCACTGATGTGGGTAAGGGAATAGGTGCTGAATTAAGTAACTTTGGAAATGAGGTGAAACTGTGAGATTAACAGCAGAAACAATTACACAAATGCACAGAATCTTCTGGACAAAGCTGTTTCCCACAGAAGTACAGGTTAACAATTCTGAAACTACTATACTTGTAACCTGGAGTTAAACAATTAGGCAAAGATGGTGGATGGTAGGAAACAAGTTTCCCACTGTTGGAGTGGGAGGTCACAGAAAAGCAAAGGGAGGAGGCTAGAATGATCCATGTGATGATGGATGAGACATGGAGACATCAGTAGGAACTCAAGTTTCACTTAATATAGAGATGTATGTTTATAGTTATAAATATTTATACATCTGCATACATACATGGGTTAGGAAACACCCATATATTTCCTTGCTCTCTCAGCAACTTTATGTACAAAATATACATTCTTCTCAAGTCTACATGGAACACTGTCCAGGACAGACCATATGCTGAGCCATAAACAAACCTAAATAAGTTTAAAAGGATTGAAATCATACAAAGTATGTTCTAAGGCTACAATGGAATGAAATTAGAAATCACTAACGAAAGAAATTTGGCAAATTTCTATATGACTCAGCAATTCCATTGCTAGGGCTATACCCAAGAGAAATGAAAACATGTCCACACAAAAATCTGTACGTGAATGTTGACAGTAGCATTATTAATCATAGCCAAAAAAGTAGAAACAACCCAAATGACCATCACATGATGAATGGATAATAAAAATGTGAGATAGCCATACAGTGGAATATTATTCAGTAATATAAAGAAATGAGGTACAGATACATGCTTCAACACTGATGAACCTTGAAAACATAATACTAAGCGAAAGAAGTTAGTCACAAAAGACCACATATTGTACGATTCTATTTGTATGAAATGTACAGAATAGGTAAATCAACAGAAATCACTAACCAGTAGTTGTCTAGGGATGCAGGGGAATTAGGAGAAAATGGGTAGTGACAGTTAATGGTTATGGGATTTCTTTTCATGGTGATGAAAATGTTCTAAATTTGACTGTGGTGATTCATGAACAATTCTGTGAGTATACTAACAAACATTGAACTGTGCCATTAAAGGAGTGAAATGATAAGATATGTGATTCATATCTCAACAAAGCTGGTATAAAAAATATAGTAAGGAAAGGAGGAGTATGTGTAAATTGATTATAAAATGATATATTTTTATAAATATGACTTAATGAATAAATTTTAATTTGTGTAGACTCTCAAACTTCATGTGGCCCATACAAAAAAACAGACAACAGGCCAGATTTATACATAACTCAAGAACCAAGAATGATTTTTACATTTTTAAATGACTGAAAAGGTAAATGAAGAATGTTTTATGAGGTGAAAATTATATAAAATTCATATTTCAAGGTCCATAAATAAAGTTTCGTTAGAACCTAGCCATGTCCATTCATTTATGCATTATCTATGGTGGCTTTTATACTACAGTGCGTCAGTTAAGTACTTGTGACTTTACGGCCTACAAAGAAGCCTAAAATATTTACTATCTGGCTTTTTGCAGAAAAAAAATTTTGTTACATTTCCCAGTCACGATGAGGAGCCCAAAGAAAGGAAATATATAGCCAAGTGTAGTAGCCTGTGCCTGAACTAATGCAAATGCAATGAAGATTAAAAGGAGATATTGGATTCAAATTAAATAGAACGATAGATTTCATTACTCATTGATCTTTCTTCGCTCCGTAGTCCTCACCACAAGCAGAATCATCTTTCTATAGCAATTATCTCCTTACATTTCTTTAGTGATTACCTAAACTTTCAATCCGAAATAGAAACCCTCCAGAAACATGCAAAATCATTCATGATATACTTCAAAAAAATTTTTACATAGATTTTAAGGTTAAAATTTTTAAATATAAAGAAAAATACAAGTTAAACTGAAATTTAAATATCTAAATTTTTGGAACAGAATGATTTGGCATATGAGGGTAATGCTAAACATTAGATAAATCACATTTTATTATACATAATGAAGAAAAATTCTAGAGTATTATGAATTTTTCCTTCAAAAATAGAAACAAATATTATTTGCAAAAATAGTTTCCCATTTCTTATATAGTTTTAAAGAAGTTTCAAAATTTAGTCATTTCTACTTATCTACCTAAAAACTGTAAAATACAGCATTTGACTTAGTTTAATTCAGATAATAATTTTATATACCGGTATATATGTAATATATACCATGAGAATGAAGGTTTCTTTTTCCACTAAAAAGCCTTGTTTAATAATTAATTTATTCAGAACAGTATTCTCCTCTCTCCAGTACACTTGTGAGCATAGCATTCAAAGCTGGTCTAATAATTGCAAAAATATATGATTGAGAAGAGAAGAAAAAAATAATTAAGTAATACAAATTGATATAAGAAAAAAGTTCCCATTTATTTTTTAAAACAAATTATTTAATTCATTTTCAAAACTTTGCTTAATAGTTTCAGGCTAATGCATGAGTACTTGCCTGATTTTTTTTTAAAAAGTGGAAATTCTTCATAACCAGATAAAGCCATCATGTCTGCTGCTTCCAAATGAATGGTTCTCCATTGTGCCAGTTGTAGGCTCGGTTGCAGACCACCAAAATAAAGCGAGTATCGCAATAAAGCGAGTCACATGAATTTTTTGGTTTCCCAGTGCATACACGAATTACATTTACACTATACCGTAGTCTGTTACGTGTGCAGTAGCATTATGTCTAAAAGAACAACATATATACCTTAATTTAAAAATAGTCTATTGCTAAAACATGCTAACCATCATCTAAGCCTTCAGCAAGTCATAATCTTTTTTCAATAGTTACATCACAGATCACTGGCCACCATAACAAATACAATAATAATAAAAAGTTTGAAATATTGCAAAAAGTACCATAATGTGACACAGACATGATGTGAGCAAATACCATTGGAAAAATGATGCCGACAGACTTGCTCAATGCAAGATTGCCACAAACCTTCAACTTGGAAAAAAACGCAAGATCTGCGAAGTGCAGTAAAGCAGAACGCAATAAAACGAAGTATGCCTGTAAAATATCGCATGAAAGTAGAAGAAGGTTTAATAAAACACACCTTCTGCTAAGAGACTGTGACACCCAAAACATTTGGAAAGTACTGCTTGGTTCATTTCTTATGTTTAGGTTGCTTAATCTATAGAACTTTCAAGTTTTTAACTTTTAATAATTAATTCACTCCGTAACCTCAATTCTTATGCAGAACTGTCCAATTTGACTAAAATAATAAATGTGTTCCTAAAACACACAATAAACATCTCATACATTTCAGGATACAGAAGTCACTGCATAAGGCACAAACGGGTGTGGATAAAATCTCTGGTAACAGCATTAGACTCTGCACCTGTGCACTTGAAGACATCACCTCTTCACTCTCCCAGCTGCTGAAAAACTGAGCTGGAAGTTGGAAAAACATTTGGGACTATAAATTTAAGAACCAGGAATAACTTTAGATCAACTTTCAAGTCAATATTGAACTTCTAGATCATGTGGACCTAATGCATTTGCAAAGTTTGAGCAGACATTTTCTTAGGTCAGATGACCATAACCATTACTGGAAGGAACTGAAGTTGCACGGAGTTACCAACAGCACAAACATCATTGGCGCTGACAAAGCAGTTCTTCCTTGGCCCAGTTACAAAAACACATAAACAAAACAAATAAAACCAAAGAGATGGGGAAAAAACTTCACGTAGAGAAAAAAAATGTTTTTCTCTGGTAGCAGATCAATATCTACAGTGTCTGAAAAAAACATTTAAGGTGAAAATATTTTCAGTCATCAAGTAAAGTATCTGTTATTTGTTTGTTTGTTCTGGTTGGGTTTTTTTTGCAGTACGCGGGCCTCTCACTGCTGTGGCCTCTCCCGTTGCGGAGCACAGGCTCCGGACGCGCAGGCTCAGCGGCCATGGCTCACGGGCCCAGCTGCTCCGCGGCAAGTGGCATTTTCCCAGACCGGGACACGAAACCGTATCCCCTGCATCTGCAGGCGGACTCTCAACCACTGCGCCACCAGGGAAGCCCAAGTAAAGCATCTTTTTTGAAATCAAAATGGAAAAGCTTGGATAAACCCAATAAATCATTTCTACAGTATGTATTACACTACACCAATCTTAGAGAGTTTAAATTTAGATTTCTTTGGAGGATAAATGAGGCAATATGTTATTTTTCAAATGAGGTTTATATTATTCATATGGTTTAATTTTCTAAAAAATAATTGGGAACTACTCATGGAACATAAACACTAAAATATGTTCATCGAAAAATTTCAATCAAATTGCCTCATTCCTTACCCACATTTCATAAAACACTAATTTAAGATCAAGTTGGTGGCTCTCTCTGTGTTCTGCTTCTACTGTTTGCCTGTGTCAATCGTGGAAGATGAACTTTATTGAATCAGTACTTAGAAATATGGAGATATATGTATACATACAATTGTAAAGCAATTATACTCCAATAAAGATGTTAAAAAAATATATGGGCTTCAGTGAAAAATCCGTGGGAAACTGAGAGGCTTTATATCACAAACCACAAAATAAACAACTCAGTAACAAATTTATGTTACATGTTTCCAATCACTCCAAAGTCCCACTTTTGCTCTCTTGACCATTGCCTTGTGAGGCCTCTACATTGTGCATTGCTGCCTGACTTCCTAGACCCTCTGTCCCAGCTTCCTTCTCTCTCTCCTTCCCTTTCAGAGCAATTAACCCCTGTCTCATTGCCTCCACTGCTACCCATCATATCCATAAGCATGCTCAGAAAACAAGACAAGCTCCTGTTGCCATGATTTACCTTCCCTCAGAAGCAGAAAGGGAATTGAAAAGAATAGCTTTATTTTCCTGTCACATTTTTGAACTGTAATTCAGCAAGTTTTCAACGGTTAGAAGATAATTCAATAACATGGAACAATACTCCGTATCACAGTAGATATCATAAAAGCTAGATAGAATAATATCTATAAATTTTACATGAGAACTATTACTTTTGCCCAAAGTCAGTTACAGACATAAAAAATTTTATATTACAACAAATTATTTTAACTAATAAATCCAGAATGCAAATAGTCAATAATTCTATTTCTCTTAGAAAGAATAAGTTACTTAGTTTTTCTTAGTTTTGCAAGCAACTACTTATTTTCTCCTAGAAGAATTAATAAATAAATGTCAATTATAAATTCTTCTTTCATAGAAAATTTTGAGCCTCAGTGTTTTCTTCTCATTGTCCATTAAAAATGTACTTAAAACACTAGGTTTGACTTTAAACGAAATGTCCTTTCTTAAAGGTTTTTGCAAAGATGGAAATAAACATTAATTCACAAGTTTAAAAAATGACTGTAAATTTCAAGATATTAGACACAGCAAACCTTCTAAAAGAACTCAGAACACTGCCAAAATAATGACATATGATTTGATTGGTTCTTTGTCTCACCTGAATTTTAAGATACAGATACCTGAATTTTAAGATACAGAATGTAAATTACATATACTGCCGAACATAGTGTGAGAGATAGGTATATATTATTTAAAACATGCAACACTAAAATAAAATCTCAGACTCATTTATTCTGTAGATTCTAGGTGCTTAAGTAAAATTCTATAATATGTATAAATATTTAAGTAAAATTTTTAAATCTGGAAAATCAGGTTACAACTACAGTGATATCTCATGTATCCAAGAGTTATCGTACCAGAACAATCCATTAAAGACTAAGCTTTTTGGACTAATATCTCTTAAGCAGTATATTTATTGTTACTACCATCCCACATTCCATGTTTCATTAGTTGATTTTACATCCTACTTGTCAAAACATGAACAATGGAGTGAAGGCGGCTTGTCTTTTTAATCATTATACACACACACTTTAGGTAGGACTTCGCATATTTCATAGTGGTGAACTGAACTGAACTGAACTGAATGAAAGAAAATGTTCAGGCTGACCCCACCCTATTACATACTCTTCTGAAACAAAAGCAGCAAAGATCTGATCAGTGATTCAAAGAAAGAAAGAAATTAAGATTTAAAAACCTAATCTACTGACATACATAATATTCAAGTATATTTAAAATTACACAAAGAAGATGATATGGTTTAATCACTTTGGCTTACACTAATAACACCTTACCCAAATCCAATAGTGTAGTAACTATTTTTAACTAGGGCAATTAGTAACTGTTTTAAATAAGTAAATATACTTTCTTTAAAAAAAATTCATTTTTAAAGAGTCTTCAGAAACATGATTGAGGGTAACTGAAATTGCAAGTAACTATAAAATGCATAAATTATCCTTAATATAATAAACACTGTTTTTATATACAATGAATTGAGATTAGAATTCAGGGTATTCAAAGTTATTTCACCTGCATAGAAGAAAAGAGTTTTATTTATTTTAATACTATTATTTTAAATTAAGCTGTTCAGACTAACAGTGTCCTAGACACTTTTTAGCAGTGTTATTTTGTTTAATTAAATAATAACAAGCAATAAAACTTCCTTTTAAAATAGGAAACTAAAAAAACAAAAATACTGCACATTAAATTATCTAACCTTTCTGCTGAAGGATCTACTGACAATGCCAATATGACAGTTTACAATTATAAACATTAACATCACTTTTTTTATAATCATGTTTTATGCCATGTTATGCACAAGATTTATTACATTATTTCAAACACTTTCAAGAAAACTTTAATTGTAAAAGTAATATAATGCCATTATTGAAAATTTAGAAAAGTAAAATTTACAAAATCATGTATTTTAATAACTACTCCCAAAGTAGCCTCTTTTAATATTAGTATATTTTTCCAGATTATCTATGTTTACATTTTTCCAAAATTGTGGAGCTCCTTTTCAATGGGACTTTTACGCATACCATTTTAATCAACATCTTCCTAAATATCTAAGTAGTCTCCAAAATCTCAATGTTTAATGACTCTGTACAAATCCAATATATGGATTTAATTTATTTAAATTTTGCTTACATCTGTGGAATTTCAGTTAATTCTTTTGTATGTATGAATAATGAAAATAAAGCATTCTTGTCTCTGAATTACTTTCTTCTGCTTCTTTATTCTGATTGCCCTAGTTTAACTAGTAAGTGAATATAAATGTAATTGGCAGTTGAAGGTTTTTTTTAAAATTCAATAGGAAATATTAAAATATCCCACCCCAAAGTCTGCACCAATATACATTTGTCTTCACAATTTGTAATTATGTTCAACACAATTTATCATAACATCAATATTTGTACAATATTTGCTTTTGGTGGTCCAATACAAAATCTGTGAGGTTGAGCCTGAAAATGAGTTAATACTCCTAACTCTTAAATTTTTTAATCCTACTTTTTTGTGTTTTCTCAAGAAAATTTCTGAAAGCCAACTACAATACGCTGTTGCTAAATTTCTGCATTTTCTTCTTTAGTTTATATGCAACACAGACAGCAGAAGGAATTTCCATTGTCAAACACATGGTGTCCATTACAAATGTGACTAGGAGAAAATAACTTTATGCATCTGACAATTTTTAAAACTATTGTTATTTTAAAATCACTGGTAAATTTACCTTCCACCATGTATGTCATTATATCTAATGAAACTTAAATACATAATTTTCAGAGTTATAGTGAGTCAATGTCTTCCACTGTGTTCATTCTATCAAATTATCCTTTCTATATAGCATGGTTTTAATTTTTAGTCCTACCTTTTAAGACATTTTCTGTTCTCTTTAGCCAAAAAGATGATGCTCTGGAAAGATTATCCACATATTACCTTGCGTAATATCTATGAATTTTCTGCTGCTGCCTCCTCATTTAATGTTCATATAAAATTTTCAAATTCAGTCAAACGCCTGATAATAACGATTTCAGGCAAAATGACCAATGTTGCTACTGAATTTACATATTACAATGTTTAAAACACAACACTAAGTAAAGTGCTGTCTCATAAAAGAGCATAAAAAGGAACATGCCTAAGAAGGAAGACTAACAAGTAGACAGACAGATAGGGAGGAGACCCAACACTGGAGGCAGGACACATCAAAAAATAATAATAATAAAAGAAAAAGGGAAGAGGAGGAGGAAGAGGCCTGGAAGTAACACACATTCTCTTTTCAGACATTTTGTGTTCAGCTATGCATATTTTTACCAGCAGAATCCTCCAAAATTTTAATGTTTTGAAAACAAGTTCTCAGTTTATCAGACCAGCAATGCTTTGCCAAAATGAAGGAGTGCTGATAAAAATCCTTTCTTTCTAAGTAATTCTTCTCATACTTATGGCAGGTAATAATCACACTGTGAATTAATAAAGGAGTCATTGGGATGCACAAATGGAAACTAAGCCGCCAGTGGCTAGCAGGCAGTATCACCAGGGACGAGTGAAAGGCCACGCTCTACCAGCTGATACATAGGACAGAGGACAGCCCAGGCCTTATGATCAACACAACTCCATGGTTGACATTTGCACATTCTTGTTATTTACTGCTCAGAATTCAACATCTCTAAGAAAAGGCCTAGAGATGGGAGATTTAATAAATATAAAGATTCAAGCTATATAACACAACTCTCAAATCTGGCTGAACTCAACTCAGAGGCATCTAAAGTGAAGTATCCTAAGAATTAGGGACAGGGTCATTAAACACTCAGTTGAAATTGAAAGTAATACATTTAAAAAATACACAAATGCAAAACAACCTGACTTCTAGTTACAATCAATAAATACATACTGTAGTCCCCTCTTACCCAGGAGGAATATGTTCCAAGACCCCCAGTGGATGCCTGAAGCCGCAGATGGTACTAAACCCAGTATATACTCTATTTTCCTATACACACATACCTACTGATACAATAAAGTTTAATTTATAAATTAGGCACAGTATAACACCAATAATGAATAACAGTAATTATAACAATATACAGTAATAAAAGTCATGTGGATGTGCTCCCTCTCTCCCTCTCCCTCTCTCTCCCTCTCCCTCTCTCTCAAAATAGGTTATTCTACTGTACTCACCCTTCTTGTGATGATGTGAGATAATAAAATGCCTACGTGATGAGATGAACTGGGGTGAATGAGGTAGGTGCTGGGATGGAACATTAGGCTACTGTTGACCTTCTGACAATACATCAGAAGAAGGATGATCCTGGATCATTGACCCACGATGATGTCAACGGTTACTGAACTATATGAAACCTGACGTCGGTCAGGAACAGATGTCAACTGTTGGAGATCCTGGGGGGATTGGAACAGGGAGAGATTTCACCATGATACTACTCTGAACAGCACAAAATTTAAAACTATCGATTGTTTATTTATGGAATTTTACCTTTAATATTTTCAAACTGTGGTGGTCCACGGGTAACTGAAACCTCGGATAAGGGGGGACTACTGTACCTACATAAAAAGGGGTCTTGCAGAGACATGGTTTGCAAGAGAGAGTCCCAGGGTTCTATGTAGTCTGTTCAACTATTCAGAGAGACCCTGGAACTTCTCAAGTTTAATGAACATAGTCAAGGATATTCCTCAGAAGCCAAAAATGATGCAAATTGAAAAGCTAATAGTACGAATAGAATCTAGCAAATACATAAGCAAGACAGCAGCTTTTTCTTTATGCAGAAGTTAGGTGGTCTCACGTGGTGACAGGGACATCTAATCCATCCAGGCATCATATCCATATAGTAAATATGAAGGTAATAATCTTCTAATGTTTAAAAACTTCAGTTGTTAATTTCTGCTTTGATTCTATTCTCATCTACTGGCCTTGAGATAGTATTTTAAGTTTTTATTTATTTACAAAGAGTCTCCAATGTGTTTATATCCATAAACAGAACTGAGAACATAAAGATTCAAAAATTACAGTCTCAATTTTCAAAGTTTGCTATTTAAAATGGTGTAATCTCAAAATCTTTGTAGATAGATACAGAGGATATAGGTGTACTTTTTTATGTGAAAATGCAAATGACCTAGGTTGGCCAATATAATATTAAAGAAGATTAATAAGATAGTGTATTAAATTACAGAATAAAGTCAATATAAAAAAATCTTTGCCTTCAGAGAAATTATTGCCTAGTAAATATTAATGAGTTTCTCATTGTTTCTTGCAAATTAAGTGTTTTGTGATTCTATGTCTTCGCTTACACCATTCCTCAAGCTAGAATATTTCCTTCTCATCTTCACCTGGTGAAATAACAATTTATCTTTATGACTCAGTTTAGTTGTCATCTGGACAAAGCCTTCCCAGTTCCTCCAGGCACATTTGGTTGTTCTCTCATTTCAGCAAATAGGACTTTATTTGTACCTGTGCTGTACCACTAATTATTTATATAACGGTTATGTGTTTGTATTTCTGCCATTCTTGCTAGACCAGGTATTATTTTAAATTCATAGGAAAGGTAACTTCTTAATCCCCAGCATATTGTATAATGCCTATAATTTAAAACTTCCTTGGGTGAACTCTACTTTGTAAAACATTATGGACACACCAAGACGTATAAGACATAGCCCCTACTCTCAGTACATTTGCAGATTTCTTGTAAACTTCTCTGGAATAGAAATTTAAATCATGTCGGGAATTACAAAGCTTCAGAAAAGTGAGAATTGATCAGTGTTTAGTAAACAATGAAACCAAAACAATATATGCTAAAGCGAGTATTGGTGAAAATTAATTGTGGTCTGAAGAATTTGGAAATGCATAACCATAATCTGTTTGAGAACTTTATAAAACATATTAGCATGCCTTGACAGCTCTACAATGATGAAACATTCCCTCAATTATAATAAAGGAGGCAGGAATGTACAGTGGAGAAAGGAAAGGCTCTTCAATAAGTGGTGCTGGGAAAACTGGACAGGTACATGTAAAAGTATGAGATTAGAACACTCCCTAACACCACACACAAAAATAAGCTCAAAATGGATTAAAGACCTAAATTTAAGGCCAGAAACTATCAAACTCTTAGAGGAAAACATAGGCAGAACACTCTATGACATAAATCACAGCAAGATCCTTTCTGACCCACCTCCTAGAGTAATGGAAATAAAAACAAAAATAAACAAATGGGACCTAATGAAACTTCAAAGCTTTTGCACAGCAAAGGAAACCATAACCAAGACCAAAAGACAACCCTCAGAATGGGAGAAAATATTTGCAAATGAAGCAACTGATTAATCTCCAAAATTTATAAGCAGCTCATGCAGCTCAATAACAAAAAAACAAACAACCCAGTCCAAAAATGGGCAGAAGACCTAAATAGACATTTCTCCAAAGAAGATACACAGACTGCCAACAAACACGTGAAAGAATGCTCAACATCATTAATCATTAGAGAAATGCAAGTCAAAACTACAATGAGATATCATCTCACACCAGTCAGAATGGCCATCATCAAAAAATCTAGAAACAATAAATGCTGGAGAGGGTGTGGAGAAAAGGGAACACTCTTGCACTGCTGGTGGGAATGTGAATTGGTTCAGCCACTATGGAGAACAGTATGGAGGTTCCTTAAAAAACTACAAATAGAACTACCATATGACCCAGCAATCCCACTACTGGGCATATACCCTGAGAAAACCAAAATTCAAAGAGTCATGTACCAAAATGTTCATTGCAGCTCTATTTACAATAGCCCGGAGATGGAAACAACCTAAGTGCCCATCATCGGACGAATGGATAAAGAAGATGTGGCACATATATACAATGGAATATTACTCAGCCATAAAAAGAAACGAAATTGAGCTATTTGTAATGAGGTGGATGGACCTAGAGTCTGTCATACAGAGTGAAGTAAGTCAGAAAGAAAAAGACAAATACCGTATGCTAACACATATATATGGAATTTAAGGAAAGAAAATGTCATGAAGGACCTAGGGGTAAGACAGGAATAAAGACGCAGACCTACTGGATAACGGACTTGAGGTTATGGGGAGGGGGAAGGGTGAGCTGTGACAGGGTGAGAGAGAGTCATGGACATATACACACTAACAAACGTAAGGTAGATAGCTAGTGGAAAGCAGCCGTATGGCACAGGGATATTGGCTCGGTGCTTTGTGACAGCCTGGAGGGGTGGGATAGGGAGGGTGGGAGGGAGGGAGACGCAAGAGGGAAGACATATGGGAACATATGTATATGTATAACTGATTCACTTTGTTATAAAGCAGAAACTAACACACCATTGTAAAGCAATTATACCCCAATAAAGATGTTAAAAAAAAAAAAGATGTGGCACATATATACAATGGAATATTACTCAGCCATAAAAAGAAACAAAATTGAGCTACTGGTAATGAGGTGGATAGACCTAGAGTCTGTCATACAGAGTGAAGTAAGTCAGAAAGAGAGAGACAAATACCATATGCTAACACATATATATGGAACTTAAGAAAAAAAAAAACATGTCATGAAGAACCTAGGGGTAAAACAGGAATAAAGACACAGACCTACTAGAGAATGGACTTGAGGATATGGGGAGGGGGAAGGGTGAGCTGTGACAAAGCGAGAGAGAGGCATGGACATATACACACTACCAAACATAAGGTAGATAGCTAGCGGGAAGCAGCCGCATAGCACAGGGAGATCAGCTCGGTGCTTTGTGACCGCCTGGAGGGGTGGGATAAGGAGGGAGGGAGGGAGACACAAGAGGGAAGAGATATGGGAACATATGTATATATATAACGGATTCATTTTGTTGTGAAGCAGAAACTAACACACCATTGTAAAGCAATTATACTCCAATAAAGATGCTTAAAAAAAAAAAAGAATTCCCAATCTTACTTGATTGTAGATCGAGAAAGAGAGATAGAGCCTATTATTACTCTATGAGCCTAGTCTTACACGAAAGGTTTTATTTCCCCCCCACCAAAAAAAAGGTTGATGTAAAGTTAATCAAGGAAAGTGAAAGTGGAAACATTAGTACCATATATTTCTCACATGCATGTTATTCCTCTATGGACTTCTCTGGTTTTTTGTCCCTCCTTTGTCTCACAGATATGTGTTTATTTTTTCAAATCCATTCTATTTTTGTTTCATCTGAGCTGTAGCAGAAACAAAAAGTATTAAAAGTAGGTTCTGTGTTCTTTAACTCATGCCTGCATCTCTCATTTAATCAGTATGTCACTGGCTTTGTGGTAATGATGCCCTGAGAGGGCTCAAAAACAAAGGGAAACAAGACAAATGATTGACCAAGCAATAACAAAAAAGGGAGGTTATCTGGTGACTATCAGAAAACATTGAAGCTGACAGGCTGCTGTATTTATTATCAGGTTCACCGTAGAATCAGAAAAAAAAAGTTTATCTTTCCTTTTATATGCATTAGAAAGGTTATCTGACCACAAACATGGGAAATCTCTCTTTAGTTACACATATTTACACAATGCTTCCAGTGCACTCTTGCCTTGGTGGTCTAAAAGAAGTCTCCGAAGAAACGGCAGACATGATAAATTGTACACAATTAAACATGCTGGATAAAATAATTTTGGTGGAAAAATATTTGTTTCATCTCATGTGTTTTAAATATTACAGTGAAAATAGGGTAAGCATGTTTTAAAAAAATAGAACAGAAGACTTACATTATTCTGACCTTAACAATAGCATCCCACATATGAATAGCCAAACCAGTCATTAAAAATTCGCCATCAATCATTCTAACAGTTTCCCACCATGTCATCCTATTAATTGAGCAGAACTTCTAATTAGTCTGAGATTACGGACAGAAGACACAGCTGAGTCTTGGGTTGAATGGCTCTACCTACAAACCTCAAAGGCACACACTGATGGCCTGTGTCTTCCAAAAAATGGGGAACTCTAACCATGAGTGGTCTTGCAGGAGAGGGAGCACACTGCATAATTACTTGGGAGGGCTTTGTCTATCCTGCTGGTGAGAATTATGATCTAATTTTGAAATAAAAATGGATTCTAAAAAAACTATAATTTTTTTGAGAAGAAAGATGTGTGAAAAACTAATATACTTGTTGCTCAAACGACATCAGTCATACTTGTTTATTAATCAACAAGGGTATCTATTATGAGTTGTATGGACTCTGTTTTCATTTTAAACAGAGTTTAAAATGTATTACATGGCTTATTCATTCCATTTCAGGATTCAGTCAGCTATGTGGCTAGTAAACAATTTTACAACACAATATCCTATTAAATTTTTTAGGAATGTCACTTTTTCCCACCTCAGAAATTTAGCACATAGATATTTGAAAATAGATACAGAACTCAGGTAATTCTTCAAAATGACAGCAAAGGAAGAAACTTTTACAATATTCCTTTCCTTCCTTCTTCCCTCCTTCCCTCCCTTTTGCCACCCTCTCTCCCTCCCCCACTTTTCTCTCTTATTTTCTTGTTTTCTTCGTGTTTTTTTCTCTATTCATTTGTATTCTTATCACATATTTGAATCAATATTTTGATCTCAAAGTGATCAGTAAAAAAGTACATGGACAGGGGCTTCCCTGGTGGCGCACTGGTTGAGAGCCCGCCTGCCGATGCAGGGGACACGGGTTCGTGCCCCTGTCCGGGAAGACCCCACATGCCGCGGCGCGGCTGGGCCCGTGAGCCATGGCCACTGAGCCTGCGCATCCGGAGCCTGTGCTCCGCAATGGGAGAGGCCACAACAGTGAGAGGCCCGCGTACCACAAAAAAAAAAAAGTACATAGACAAATCAATAGTGGAATAACACATATATATATACTTCAAGTATTTACATAGGGGAGGTAATCAAATAACTGCAAGAAGATTTCAAGAGGAAAAATTCTAAATGGAAAATGAGCTTACACTGTATCCTTTTTGCATATATTGACTCTTGAATGAATGTTACTTAATATCTTTAAATATACATTCAATACGTTATATGCATTGACAGAAAGTTAAAACCTAACCAGAGAGAATATGTATTTTAACCTTCAAATGGACTTAGCATTTATTAAATTTTAATCTGTCAAGTGTTACTGTGACATGAGAACTATATTTAATTACAGAGAGCTTAGTTTCTAGAAGATGACACAATTATCTTCTAAAGATAAAATATATTTTATATTTTCACTGGTTTATTAACTTTGTATATAAACTTATAATATTGCTATCCCATAATACTAGGAAATATGCTGATCTCTTGGCAAGTCAGAACCATTCATTCATCGCCTTTGTCATTGCTAAGTAATTTAGCCCAACTAAGATCTCACAACTAAACAACTCTACACTGCCTTTCCATCGCTTTGCTGCCCTAGAATTTTACCATGATGCACAAATTGCGAAAAATCTCTCCTGTTACACAAGATTTTCAAACGATGAAAAGCTCTCTGTGCATTTCATCAGAGAGTGAAATGTAGCGTCGAACCCAAAAAGAAAATACTAATCCTTCACCAATATCAGATTGGTTCGAAAAGAAACAGTTTTTCTCTGGAGATTACTTATTGCTGGAAATCCCGATTAGCGCAGTCCCCAAGTGACTGGAACTTCCCATAAGCACAGTATGGACCCAATGCGCTAGGGTAGAATGTACCCAAAGGTGTGTGTATGTGTGTGAACATGCACACAAATGTATGCAAGTGTGTATGTCTGACAGAGTTACATACACGCAGTCAGGCTAGGAACTTAATTTAAGCATTTGACAGAGGGACAGAAATATAGTTGCTCCCTAAAATAAGGCAACAATCATAAAATCTTAAGAGCTTATTCTTCATCTTGCTTTTAGACAACACCAAAAATATTTTCTGCCATGATTTTTTTCAGTGCAAACAAATGAACAGAGATCAGTACAACTGTTGTTCAAATATAAAATATCAAACTAAAATATGCATCAAATTTAGTGAAGAGATTTTATTGCTGTATTTTAATTATAGTTGTAGAGAATGAAAAAAATAGGTATCAGAATTTTATCTTATATATTTAACAAAATCAGATACTTGCAATGTTTAATGAAAATAAGGGTAAAAATCTACCTGGCATTTACCTCCAGTGACACATATTCACACTAGAAAATAATACATGAGCTATAAGACATCTAAAATATGAGACAGCGAAAGGAAATTCGGACTGTTGGGTGCATATATCAGGGTTTTTTTTAAATGATATAACCATTTTTAAGGGATAATAATCATAGAAACCATTGACTTGGACCAAATCCTCAATTTTTTAGATGGGGGCTGAGTCATGGAGAGATTGGTTGACTTTTCAAGATGATAACCCTTATCGATAGTACAGGAAGGACTCAGTTTAATACTCATTACATTACATTTTCTCTCCCCAACCCCACTATCAAAATAAACTCTTCCATGGTAGTTTAAGAAGCAAAGTTCAAGGGGAGATTCTAATAGGCTTGGCTTGGACTAAATGCCCACTCTTGCATAAAATACTGTGTGGCCAAGAAAGGGGATATCTTGATTGGCAAGGCTTAAGTGTCAGGTTCACGTCTTTGTTTGCAAGGGGTGAGGTTTGGGGAGCACTGAGGCAAGATCAGAAAATATGGAATGTGATAGAGGAATGGATAAAGAAGATGTGGTACCTATATACAATGGAACATTACTCAGCCATTAAAAAAGAATGAAATAATGCTATTTGCAGCAACATGGATGGACCTAGAGATTATCCTACTAAGTGAAGTAAATCAGACAAAGAAAAATACCATGATATCACTCATATGTGGAATCTAATTTAAAAAAATGATACAAATGAACTTATTTACAAAACAGAAACAGACAAAGCTGGTTTGGTGCTGCTGAATTCTCTTAGCTTTTGCTTGTCTGTGAAGATTTTAATTTCTCCATTGAATCTGAATGAGATCCTTGCTGGGTAATCTTGGTTGCAGGTTTTTCCCTTTCATCACTTTAAATATGTCCTGCCACTCCCTTCTGGCTTGCAGAATTTCTTCTAAAAGATCAGCTTTAAACATTATGGGTATTTCCTTGTATGTTATTATTTGCTTTTCCCTTGCTGCTTTCAATATTTTTTCTTTGTATTTAATTTTTAATAGTTTGATTAATATGTGTCTTGGTGTGTTTCTCCTTGGATTTGTCCTGTATGGGACTCTCTGCACTTCCTGGATTTGAATGACTATTTCCTTTCCGATATTAGGGAACGTTTTCAACTATAATCTCTTCAAATACTTTCTCAGTCCCTTCCTTTTTCTCTTCTTCTTCTGGGACCCCTATAATTTGAATGTTGGTGAGTTTACTGTTGTCCCAGAGGTCTCTGAGACTGTCCTCAATTCTTTTCATTCTTTTTTCTTTATATTGCTCTGCGGTAGTTATTTCCACTATTTTATCTTACAGGTCACTTATCCGTTCTGTCTCAGTTATTCTGCTACTGATTCCTTCCAGAGAATTTTTAGTTTCATTTATTGTGTTGTTTACCGTTGTTTTTTTGCTCTTTAATTCTTCTAGGTCCTTGTTAAACGTTTCTTGTATTTTCTCCATTCTATTTCCAAGATTTTGGATCAGGTTTACTATCATTACTCTGAATTCTTTTTCAGGTAGACTGCCTATTTCCTCTTCATCTGTTTGGTCTGGTGGGTTTTTACCTTGCTCCTTCATCTGCTGTTTCTCTGTTTTCTCATTTTGCTTAACTTACTGTGTTTGGAGTCTCCTTTTCGCAGGTTGCAGGTTCGTAGTTCCCATTGTTTTTGGTGTCTGCCCCCAAAGTGGCTAAGGTGGTTCAGTGGGTTGTGTAGGCTTCCTGGTGGACAGGACTGGTGCCTGTGTTCTGGTGGATGATGCTGGATCTTGTCTTTGTGGTGGGCAGGACCGCATCTGGTGGTGTGTTCTGGGGTGTCTGTGACCTTATTATGATTTGGGGCAGCCTCTCTGCTAATGGGTGGGGTTGTCTTCCTGTCTTGCTAGTTGTTCGGCATAGTATGTCCGGCACTGTACGGTGCTGGTGGCTGAGTGGAGCTGGGTCTCAGCATTGAGAGGGACATCTCTGGGAGAGCTTTCACTGTTTAATATTACATGTAGCGGGAGGTCTCTGGTGGACCAATGTCCTGAACTCAGCTCTCCTACCTCAGAGGCACAGGCCTGACACCCGGCCGGAGCACCAAGACCCTGTCAGCCACATGGGTTTTGGGAAGTCTGAGGTCTTCTGCCAGCGTTCAGTAGGTGTTTTGTAGGAGTTGTTCCACATGTAGATGTATATCTGATGTATTTGTGGGGAGGAAGGTGATCTCCATGTCTCACTCCTCCACCATCTTGAAGGTCTCCTCATAAATACATTTTATATTTGAATATTATTCATTATATCCTCTTTCCTCTTATAACATTCATTGGGTGAAAAATGTTTACTACTGTGTATAAGTCCATCGCTCAAGGTATAAAAATAAAATAGCAAACCTTAAAACAAGCACTAACCAGAGGCTAGGGTCAGATAGTATCAGGCATGTGTTTCAATATTAAACTCTTTATATATTTTCTATTCCCTCTTTAGGTTAATTTCATGAAAAATTATGTTTCTGAAGAAAGAGTTGGTGTGTCTGTTTTAAGCAGTTGTGATGTCATCCCCTTGCCCATAGTTTGTTAAAAGAAATGAGATATTTTGGACAGTTCCAATTAAGACAATAGAAATTTAAACTTAATAGATCTTTTTGACTACACATATTTCTAAAAGACTTTTTTGGAGAGTAACTACTCATCTAGCTACCAAGATTAAATGACTGTCCTTTGCATTAACATACAGGCACCTCACTAACTCTCAGACAGGTGACTATCACCTAGATTGGTAGTTTCATAGTTGCCATGGAAACCTATCGTATTATAAGTTTCCACCGTGACTCAAATGTGGAGGATATGACTAAAGATGTTTTATAAAACATCATCTAAGTCACTGAGAGCCCTCAGGAATTCTTTACTTCTCAAAAGGTCTTTCTCTTGAAACAATGTTTTATACATAGGAATATAACATTTCTCCTATTGTTCAGGAAGAATAGTGACTCTAGTCATTCTTTTTTCTGTCTCTGAATAACAAATATTGGTTTAAAAAATGTTATTCAATACAAAATGACATCTGTCAAATTTTATTAGACACAGATACGTTAACCAAAAAGAAATTAATTCCTTTTTAAAAGTGCCACATATATTGAAGTGAAAAACAAATATATGTGGTATTGTAAGACAGTCTAACAAATTTACTGTTTTAAAGTCTATGCTTTTAAGTACTTTTGCCTTCTTCACTCTTACATGAAGGAAATTTAACCATACTTACTATTTATCAAAATAGGAAACTACACCAGGCAATGCGAATGGAGACTGTCAACTTGGGTGTTTGCAGCACTCTCTGGCTTCCCATCTTCTCCTTAGCCAATCACCAGTAGATTTAGGCTTCCACAAAAAAACTGAACGTCCCCTGGCACAGATCAACCACAGTGAAAATTCCAGTGGTCAATTCTGTCCTCAGCTCACTGGGTCTCTATTTAAAACTGGGATGCATTTTGGTTATGCTCAACTCCTGGCTTCTTCAGTGTTCGAGGTTCCTATAATTATCTTTTCAGGTTAAACAAAAGAATATCTCAGACTGAAATCTCCCCCACAGGTAGCTATTCATTAGACAAATAGTTTTAGCAGGGAGACACAGAAAGAATCATACAATCTATGCAGATTCAAAGAAATTCCAGCTATCCAGAAACTTTAGTTTACATTAAGGTTCACTTAAGAAAAATGTGATAATACTCTGTGGCCATGATTCAGTTAAGCCAAATCCTTGGAATCCTCAACCAGATACAGGCAATCTGGAGATCAATCCACAGACTGCATATGGCAGAACCTTCTATATACTTATACTTTAGAAGAAAAAAGTATCTTTAAAATATTTTAGCAAGTCTATCATCTCTTGAAAATCACTAGCTTCACTAACAAAACTATTTTTTTTGCATTATTATAGCACTTTATAAAGTCTGTGTTTTGATTGATAAATTGCCAGGACAACCACGTGTAGGTTCTTTCGGAGTGTGGGATTCCTCATTCCACAGAAAATGCATGGAATTAGAGGCTGTGATAGGACAACTGATCTATCCCTAGGGTTAAAGTAGCCACTGCAGAGTATTACATTGTCAGTGCTTTAGTATTTTCTAGCCAATTAAAGATACTGTAACAACCTTTCCTTTGCATCTGACACTGCGGACCATTTGCTTCTCAAAGCGCTGTCTCCTTGGGATCCTAGATTCTAACCTGAGAATTTCTGTTTTTGTTTTTGTTTTGCAATTTCATCTCTGTCTTCCTGAATTATTTCTCCTTTTTCAACTTTTAAAATATCAGTGACTCCCCTCATTCTGCCCTCAGCATACAGTTTTTCTCTCAACAATCTTTCCTTCAATTATCTCCTCCCCTTTCATAAATTTTTGTATTCAGAGTCTTGAAATTTCATCTGCTGGGTATATAAGACGTTCAAATTCAACACCCTTCTTAATACAATAATCATGTCCCACCAAAACAGCTATGATAAATGACAATGCTACAACTTCAAGGAAGTTAGCAAATTATGCAGCTGTTTACTTAGTACCAACCCATCTTAAGCACAACTTACCACTATAAAAGTCAATCTAATGGCAGTTTTTAATTTAAGTAAGACCAACAATTGTAATACCAAATGGAAGCAATTGCGTCTGAAATTACAGCTCTCTTAGCTCTTCTGAAGATATCAAGGGAGAAGTGTTATTCCATTGTTATAGACAATTGTTCCAAATCTCCTGTCTCTCTTCCCCCTAAAATAAATACAATGGGAATTTGATTCTGATAACAATGAACTTGGTGTTTCATATCTTCTGTATTTATTAAAATCTTAATTGAAGATTTAATATTCTAGCATTTATAAAATATACTTTAAGAATCTAATACAAGTATAAAGCATTCTGTGTTTTAGTGGGAAATATTTTAAATTAGTCATTACATTGACTGATGTGTTTCTTTTTTGCCTTATGATGATATGCATGGTTACAAACTTGTCAGAAAAGCTAAAGAGGTACCATGCGTCCTAACTGTCATCAGGCATTTTTCAGCAATCATTCTATATTAATCATGCAAATTTAAAAGCATGGAGACCACTAAAATATCATTCATCTAACACACAAGTTCACTGAAACCCAAGATTATATTTTGAGAGTGATGACTCTACATAGTGACTCTTCCTTAAGAGGAACAGATATTGACTTGGTGCTCATGGCAGTGCTGCATTAGAAAACTCACACTGAAATTACACCCTTAGATGGAAAGTAAATTATTTGAGGATATTAGGTTCTGATATGTAGTATGTTTCAACCATAAAATAAATTGTGAAAATTGCACTTTTTCCTTCTAATTACCTAGTGAGCAGTGCACACACATTAGCTCACTAACCAGTTAAATCAGTAAAGTTAGTATGAAATGAATATTTTTCAAGATCATTTCATAGTGATAAATTTGAGAATTCACAATTGTTGAGAATTCACTCTACTATGAAATTAATTCTAAAAAGCAACGTAGCACAAGTCTAAAGTACTGTTTACTTCTGTTGCTAGTGAATATGACATTTTGGATATCACATGGGAATACTATGGACCACAATTATTTCAATTTATTTTTCTCATCTCAGGTTTTGGTTGAATACACCATTTTTAGGGCTGTTTTTCACTCTGGAGGATTCTTTTCATAAAAGTACAGAAAATGCAGCATTCTAACACACTTTCACACAGAACCCAACACCAAAAGTTGCTAGCATTTCAAATTTTACTAACAATTCCAAGTACATGCATTAAAATAATTTATTGAAGGTGACTGCTAGAGTTATGAGCATGGTGGTTTCATGCTACACAAAGTTTAAATATTAAATATTTTTCATACTTGTCAAACTATATTGACTAAAATTAGCTTACAATTCCAGAGTGATACAAGATTGACATATTACAGGAGTCTCCCCTTATCCATGGTTTTGCTTTCCGAGGTTTAAGTTACCTATGGTCAACCAAAGTCCAAAAGTAGTAAATGGAAAACTGCATAAACAACACAGAAGTTTTAAATCTCCTGATGTTTTGAGTAGTGTGATGAAATCCTGCCCCACCATGCCCAGGACGTGAATCACCGCTTTGTCCAGAGCATCCTGCCCGTTAGCCACTTAGTATCCATCTCAGTCATCAGATCTACTGACATCACAGTATCACAGTGCTTGTGTTCAAATGATGCTTATTTTACTTAATAATGGCCCTCAAATGCAAGAGTAGTGATGCTGGCAATTTGGATACGTCAAACAGCAGCCGTAAAGTGTTTCCTTTAAGTGAAAAGGTAAAGTTCTCAACTCGTCAGAAAAGGAAATAAATCTGATGCTGAGGTTGCTAAAATCTATGGTAAGAACAAATATCCTATCTGCAAAATTGTGAAAAGGAAAAAGAAAATTATGCTAATTTTGCTGTCCCACCTCAAACTGGAAAAATTGAGGCCACACTGTGTGCTTGATTAAATTTGTACAATAAGATATTTTGAGAGCGAGAGAGATCACACTGACATAACTTTTACTACAGTGTATTATTATAATTGTTCTATTTTATTATTAGTTATTGGTATTAATCTCTTACTATGTCTAATTTATAAGTTAAACTTTATGGCAGGTATTTATGTATAGGAAGAAACATAATATTTAATATATATAGGGTCCGGTACTATCCAAGGTTTCAGGCATCCCCTGGGGCATCTTGAAATGTTATCCCCCATGGATAAGGGGGGTTACTCTTGTTTAACTAAAGGTGAACACATCAATCTATTCATCTATATCTATCTTAAAAATTGTTATTAACATTATCCATTAACATAATGTTTAAATTATTGAACTCTCAGCAATTTGCTCATTCAATAAATATGTATTAAATTACCCTCTATAGGTGCTGGGGTAACAGGCAGTGAACAGAGGAGCTGGATTCCTTGCCCCCATCTAGTTTATATTCTAGGGGAGGTACTCATCATGTAGTGACTGTGGCTATTAAGGCAGGGTTAGGAAGCTGAGAGCCAGTAGAATGGGTATATATCTGTGTATTGGACAAAACTGATCATTATTAACTGACTGCTGCCCCTCTGCTTACTTGCTTTGTCTAATGCAATAGCTCTCAAATTTTAGCATGCATTAAAATCAACCAGACTGATTCTTACAGAACGGTTTTTGGTGCTTCACCCCCAGAGTTTATGATTAGGAGGTCTGGGTGCGGCTGGAAATTTGAGTTCTAACAAGTTCCCATGTGATGCTAATGCTGCTGTTCCAGGACCACCATCATAATTGCTCTTTGGCATTAAGGAAGTGACATGTCTAACACTATTTTCCATTGTGTATGACAGCCGTAAGTATAAAACCAATAATTGTATGTCACCATACTCTCATGTGAACAATATTGCGATTTTTATAGCTCTTATTGTACGATTTCAAAAAAGAACATGTATTATTCTTCCTACAGGATGTATTTCCCTCTACATGAGATAATCAAAATTATAGATGCACACCACTCATCTCTTCAGTTTTCTATCTGCTGCTGGCATATGATTATCTCTGCACAAAAAGAGACAGATTTGGGAACGAATACTTTCTTACAAATATAGCCATAATAAACCCATCTGAGCTCTCAATTTGGAGATGTCTGTTCTTAATATTCCTTTGGTTTTCTTCTGCACATTGGTTGCCATTTACTGAGTGTTAATGTCGAGCCAGTTGGCAAAAAACAAAAAAACCAAAAAACCCCGATGATTTATATGTTTAGATAGCATGGTACATTTCTGAAACATGCCTAGGCAACCTATTGCACACAACTTCAAATTCAACAGATACAATAAACAACCTCTAAGGCCAAAGCTGTATGCAAAATAACAGGCTGATAAATGATTATGGCAATTTAGAAAACGCTCAGTCATGGCTGGAATTAATATTCAGCTCAGATTCTTAGTTCTTCCTTAGGAAATGTACCGATAACAAGCTAAACATTTTGCTAATTTATGATCATAATTACATCACACAAAGGACATACAGTACAGTAATGGGATCAGTGAGATGATATTTCAGAATCTCAAATTAAGTCCCATGCAGTTTTACTGAATTTTTAGAAAACACTCTTTGTACACCATCAGCTATTTTCGGAAGACACATCCAACAACACATAAAGAAACCTATTATATTAGATACACAAAATGTATTTATTGTGTCAGAAAATGATAGGCAATACAATTCTTCACTAGTTATCTTTCTGTCGTGAAGGGCATTTGAGCCAGTCAAGAGAGCAAAGTGCAAAAATTATGCATTTCCTCTAGAAATTAGTCAAGAAAAGTATTCACTAATGATCTAAATAAACTCAGTAGATGTTCTATACTGATAACATTGTTCAGTTAATTTAAACAATTTCCATTTCACTGTGGTTAATATTAACAGCTGATATTTACTGAGTGTTTACTACATGCCATGCCATGTGTGGTGATTTTACGTTTCAACAAACTTTTTATTTCAAGAAGTAGAGAAATACATACATAATTTTAGGCCCTTGCTATACAACTGATTTCAAAGGTCTTGTATAAATTTATACAACCACTAATAATGTATAAATATACGAGTTTTTGCACATTCCTTTCAATATTAGAAATTACGTATATGAATTTCTCTTACCTTCCAGTATGTGTTCTCATACGTTTTGTGGAAGAAGAAAATTCTTAGGTGATCTGTTAATATTGTTTCAGTGAAAGAGCTAACCTGTATTCCTACCTTACTTAGTATATACACCCAAGCAATTTTGTGAGTAACCCCAGAGGTATCATTTTTATAAAGAAATACCTTTAAAATATTGAATGTAACTAAACTACTGAACACTGAAAATTATAAATATACAGTGCCAAATATATTAGCTAGACATACGATAGGCTAAATTTGTCCACTAAATTAGAGGAATTTTAGGACAGTAACGTTTGCTATTTGTTTAAAAAGTAAATACAAAATAGAGAAATAATTTTTTTCAATGATGATTTTAACTTTCTTTAGTATATACTTGTTGTATTTCCCAATTTTTTTACAATAAATATATATTTAATTTATAGTCAGAAAACACTTAGGCATGTAAAGCTTATTCATTGGAACCAATGAGCTGGAGATGACTGAGTAAACATCTATCTACTCCAGTGTTCAATCTTTTCTGCAATCATTTATTTCTTTCAAATAAAATATTTCTTGGAACTCAAAATGAATAAAAGCAATGAACAGGCCCCCCCAGCACTGCAAATTTCTGTGGTTTGTGAAAAACATTTCCTTACTTGTAGAACCTCTAAACATTTCTGCATTCTGACAAATACCACTGAGCTCCCTATCCAAACATGCTTTCCAGGCCTCCTGATTTCTTGGTCAGGCTACTGTCCCATCAATTCAATATGTGAAGGCATCGTATTCTAAATTAAGAAATTAAAAAGAGTAGCTTCATTTTATATGACACTTTTTGTCTCCTCCACGAAAAATACAAGGTGTTGAGGCCAGGTATGAGGAAGAATCATAGGCTCTCCTAGGAGCAGAACATGTTGAAGGCAATCTATTCAACTGCTCCCTCACCACTTACAGTGGGAACAGGAGTCACCCCGTGTCCCCATACTATTCACAGGAGGCAAGTGTAACTCAGTTCATCACAATGATACCTACTTGCACATATTAGCAGTATGCAAAATCAACCCACTTGGAAACCAGGGGATGCAATTTGCTAAAGTTAACTATAAAACCTAACATAAGACTTCTAAATAATCATAAATGCTTCATGATTTTATCATTTTATATTTATCTCAAAATCATATTTTTTACTTTAAGCAAAAAAATTAAATTTAAGTAGAGCCAATTGTCTTTTTTTTTTTGCTTGTTCTAATTGCACAAGACACTTAACAAAGCATTAAGTTAGTATATAGGTGGTCACAGTTTTAGTCTTTGGTCTCAAGATTCTTTAAGTAAAAAATCTGTATTAAATGATATGAGAGGTATTTTCTACTTTAAGTATATGCTACCAGGCATATATTAATAAATTAAATTTCTCTAAAATATATAAGAATTAAAAGAACTCATAACAACTACTTCTTAACTGGAAACATTTTCCATATTGTCTTTGTATTTCCACAATCCATTGTGGAGGTTTTTCTTCTTTCTTTCTGAATTTTGTATATTCTATCAACCTCACTTATTTACATGACATTTTAATTGTAATGAAATTACTCTTTGCATGTGGGGTATCAAGTTTGCTGATGAAAACAGCATGGAACAGAATAGCCTCCCATTTGTGCTGTGAGAGGTAGCTGCTGTCTAATGATACCACTGTGAGAATTAGTGTTTCATCACTTATAGGAAGTCACAACGCATGCAAACACAGAGATCGCCCATTGGGGCAAAAAAAGTCTGTGTTGTTTTAGAAATTTCAAGCTCCTTAAAAAATAGAAAATATATGATCACATGATACAATTCTTTTTCAAAATTTAGTTCTCCAGCAATCTGAGCTTCTGGACTAATTAGCATGTTCTGTGAATATTTAGAACTATGAAAAAGCAGCCTGCAATAATGCATTATATATACCAGAAATTTGTTTAGAAATCCATTTATGTAGAGACAGGCTTTCCAGAATTATTTTTCAAAATATATGCATGACCTCAAAACTGTCCCTCCCAACATTTTTTCAGCAAAATATATGACAAAAAAATAAATAAAATACCGCTCTTTTCACCTTCCACTTCTAAAGGTGTATTAATTTGTATGGTAAAACAACTCAGACTTTGTAAACCAAGAATTAGTAAAATATCTATTTGAGATATGCCAAAACATACACAAACAGACTTATGGAACACATGGAAATCTGAACAGGACTTTCTGTATGCATTAGGGACAGAAGGATAAGGAAAAACTCAAAAATGTTTGCTTTATTCTGTAAGAAATAGGAGAAAAGAAACCCTGACTGGAATAAAATGGTGATGGCAATGGGAAGGGGGAAGCTGGGCTGATCTCTGGGGTCATAGGAAGAAAATACATGGGATGACCAAGGAGTTGATGTGATCAATATTTTTTAAAGAAGGTCCTGGCCTCAGCTCTCAATCTCTGAAAAAAATTCTCTGCCCTTTTTGCTGCCAGTTTCCTGAAATCTTTGTAGCTGTAATGTCTCTATTATCATTCCTGCATCTTAGTAGTGAGAGGTATCACTGTGGGTGTGTGGTTTGGGGAGAAGTAATGGCGACAATTCAGGAGAAAAGCGATTTCTGCCAGGGCTACCTTCAGAGCGAATAATAGTGACAATAATACTGTGTCCTGGGGACTATACATTATTAATTTAACTTATATGTCAGCCTCACAGTAACTCCAAGCAATAAGACTCTTGGTATCCCATGTCACACGTGAGGAATCTGAAGCAAAGTGACAGTCACTTGCTGAGGCCAATGAGTCCATTGGCCCCAGAGCACACATCTTATCCAATAGCACATGCCACCTACGTCATTCCATGGAGAGGTACATGCTCAGCAGACGAATGATTACCTGAAGAGGGATGGGATTGGTACTGAAACATGGGGCAGGAGAAGAATCTCTCTGAAGAAGATTCCTGTACTTCTGTTTAGTAAAACAAATAGGTCTTTATGGACTGATCGGGGAATCTGAGCTACAATTTAGATTGCCTATGGTTCTTAGTCTGTGATTACCATTTAATCATATATGTTAAAAGTGTATATATAACCTGTTTTATATAAAAGGCTGCTACTTTCTACATATGAGTGAAAACGTGAAATATATTTTTTAAAAGAGGTATAATATACATGATGTCAAAGCTACAGAAACTGCTCTATATCTAGAGTAGGTTCAATGTAAATCATGTTAATGAATGATTAGAGGTACATTTATAACTTATTTTACTGATATAGTTTACATAGTTATTGATATGATACTTGCCTGAAAACAAAATCTGTGTGGAATATCAAGTTTTTTGCCATTTTGCCAGAATTTCATGTTAAGATTCATTTCTGTAAAGAAAATACCATAACTTCCAATTTGATGTGCTTTAAAAAATATTTTTCCAAGAGATTTTATATTGCATAGAGGTAGCATTTTGGAATAACAAAATATTACAATTATAAAAAATATACTTTATTTCTTAAAAAGGATACATTTTATTAAATAGGTAGTAGGGTGATATCTGTAAACTTCTTCCACATCTTAATTCATTTGTTTTTCATCCTTATTGCTGGTCACACTTCCATAACCACCTTTCACTCAGAGATCAAGAAAGGGCATGGTTATTACACTAGAGGAAATAATTTATGAGTGTTTAAGTATGTATAACTTACTGATTTGTTCCCTATATACTAAAATACCATTTTAAAATAATTTCTTTCTGTGTGTGTTCTCTCTCACTAAATGGTAAGCTCTTCACTGGTCTTCGGAGACTTTCAAAGTTTTCACTCACCTGAACCTAAATTTCCCATAAACATTTAAACTCATAAATAAATCAAGTGTGAGGGTAAAGTGAAGAAAGATTCAGAAAACAGATTGTTGGGGAAGCAGTCAGGAAAAGTGTCCTTGTGGGATTTCAAGGAGACAGGTGTGTACTGAGTGAGAAAGCATTAGAACACTCCCAGCGGAGACAATGGCTGAAGATGAGAATTTATGTATCGACAGTCCTTGACTTACAACGGTTTGACTCCACAATTTTTTGACGTTAGGATGCTGTGGAATCGATAGGCATTCAGCAGAAACCATTCTTCCAATTTTGATCTTTTCCCAGGCTAGTGATATACACAGTATGATCCTCTCCTGATGCTCCCGGGCAACCACGCAATCATGCTGGTGAAGAACTGACACACTTAAACCATTCTGTACCCAGACAATCATTCTGTTTCTCAGTTTCACTACAGTATTCAATAAATTACACGATATTCAACACTTTAGTATAAAATAGGCTTTGCGTCAGATGATTTTCCCCAACTGCAGGCTAATGTGAGTATTCCAAGAATGTTTATGGAGGGCTAGGCTAAGCTGTGATGATCGGTAGGTTAAGTTATTAAATACATTTCTCACTTACAATATTTCCAGTCCAGAATTTGAACCCGGACGCCACAGTGAAAGCACCAAGTCCTAACCACTGGACCTGCACGGAATTCCCAGAATAGATTTATTGGAATGGATGTAACCCCATGGTAAGTGAAGGAAGATCTGTAAATTCCCAAAAGAAATGAGCATGAAATGTAAGCAAAAGGCAAGGAGGCATGCAAAAGTTCCACCTTAGGAATTGGAGGGAACAGAGATAAAAATGACAATAAGATGGTGTGGCATCTTATAATAAAAATAGATATATACTGTGTGTACACCTCATGCTAATGACGTAGGGCTTGTCTAAGGGTAGAAAAGAATAAAAAGGTATTTCACAAATGATTGGCCTTAACACTTGAGACTTACAACAGGGAGAAATTTCTCTGTGGGCTTTATTCCTTTATTTCTCTACTTCCTTGTTGAGTTTTTCCAGCAAATCATTCCCTGTTTCCTTCAAAACTCCCAATGTTTCTATCCCTTTCACTCATATCAGAAATGCTGACAATAAATTAAGAATTTTAAGCCCTCAAAGATGACCCAAAACCTATGGGATGCAGCAAAAGAAGTTCTAAGAGGGAAGTTTATAGCAATACAATTCTACCTCAACAAACAAGAAACAACTCAAACAACCTAACCTTACACCTAAATCAATAAAACTAAAAGCTGGTTCTTTGAGGAGATAAACAAAATTGATAAACCATTAGCCAGACTCATCAAGAAAAAAAGGGAGAAGGCTCAAATAAATAGACTTAGAAACGAAAAAAGGGAAGTAACGACTGACACTGCAGAAATACAAAGTATCATGAGAGAGTACTACAAGCAACTACATGTCAATGATACGGACAACCTGGAAGAAATGGACAAGTTCTTAAAATGCACAACTGTCCGAGACTGAACCAGGAAGAAATAAAAAATATAAACAGACCAATCACAAGCACTGAAGTTGAAACTGTGATTAAAAATCTTCCAACAAACAAAAGCCCAGGAACAGATGGCTTCTCAGGTGAATTCTATGAAACATTTAGAGAAGAGCTAACACCTATCCTTCTCAAACTCTTCCAAAATATAGCAGACGGAGGAACACTCCCAAACTCATCCTACAAGGCCACCATCACCCTGATACCAAAACCAGACAAAGATGTCACAAAAAAAGAAAACTACAGGCCAGTATCACTGATGAACATAGACGTGAAAATCCTCAACAAAATACTAGCAAACAGAATCCAAAAGCACATTAAAAGTATCATATACCATGAACAAGTGAGGTTTATCCCAGGAACGCAAGGATTCTTCAATATATGCAAATCAATCAATGTGATACACCATATTAACAAATTGAAGGATAAAAACCATATGATAATCTCAATAGATGCAGAAAAAGCTTTTGACAAAATTCAACACCGATTTATGAGAAAAACCCTCGAGAAAGTAATCATAGAGGGAGCTTACCTCAACATAATAAAGGCCATATATGACAAACCCATAGCAAACATCATTCTCAATGGTGAAAAATTGAAAGCATTTCCACTAAGATCAGGAACAAGACAAGGTTGCCCACTCTCACCACTACTATTCAACATAGTTTTAGAAGTTTTAGCCACAGCAATCAGAGACGAAACAGAAATAAAAGGAATCCAAATCGGAGAAGAAGAAGTAAAGCTGTCACTGTTTGCACATGACATGATACTATACATAGAGAATCCTAAAGATGCTACCAGAAAACTACTAGAGCTAATCAATGAATTTGGTGAAGCAGCAGGATACAAAATTAATGCACAGAAATCTCTTGCATTCCTATACACTAATGATGAAAAATCTGAAAGAGAAATTAAGGAAACATTCCCTTTACCTTTGGAACAAAAAGAAAAAAATATCTAGGAATAAACCTACCTAAGGAGAGAAAAGAACTGTATGCAGAAAACTATAAGAAACTGATAAAAGAAATTAAAGATGAGACAAACAGATGGAGAGATATACCATGTTCTTGGATTGGAAGAATCAACATTGTGAACATGATTATACTACCCAAAACAATCTACAGATTCAATGCAATCCCTATCACTGGCATTTCTCACAGAACTAGAACAAAAAATTTCACAATTTGTATGGAAACACAAAAGACCCCCAATAGCCAAAGCAACCTTGAGAAAGAAAAATGGAGCTGGAGGAATCAGGTTCCCTGACTCAGACTATACTACAAAGCTACAGTAATCAAGACAGTATGGTACTGGCACAAAAACAGAAATATAGATCAATGGAACAGGACAGAAAGCCCAGAGATATACCCACGCACATATGGTCACCCTATCTTTGATAAAACAGGCAAGAATATACAATGGAGAAAAGGCAGCCTCTTCAATAAGGGGTGCTGGGAAAACTGGACAGCTACATGTAAAAGAATGAAATTAGAACACTTCCTAACACCATACACAAAAATAAACTCAAAATTGATGAAAGACCTAAATGTAAGGCCAGAAACTATAAAACTCTTAGAGGAAAACATAGGAAGAATAGTCTATGAGATAAATCACAGCAAGATCCTTTTTGATCCACCTCTTAGAGAAATGGAAATAAAAATAAGCAAATGGGACCTAATGAAACTTAAAAGCTTTTGCACAGCAAAGGAAACAATTAACAAGACGAAAAGACAACCCTCAGAATGGGAGAAAATATTTTCAAATGAAGCAACTGACAAAGGATTAATCTCCAAAATATACAAGCAGCTCATGCAGCTCAATATCAAAAACAAACAAACAACAACAAAAAAAACAACCAATCCAAAAATGGGCAGAAGACCTAAACAGACATTTCTCCAAAGAAGATATACAGATTGCCAACAAAAACATGAAAGGATGCTGAACATCACTAATCATTAGAGAGATGCAAAACAAAAACTACAGTGAGGTATCACCTCACACCAGTCAGAATGGCCATCATCAAAAAATCTACAAGCAATAAATGCTGGAGAGGGTGTGGAGAAAATGGAACCCTCTTGCACTGCTGGTGAGAATGTAAATTGATACAGCCACTATGCAGAACAGTATGGAGGTTCCTTAAAAAACTAAAAATAGAACTACCATACGACCCAGCAATCCTACTACTGGGCATATACCCTGAGAAAACCATAATTCAAAAAGAGTCATGTACCAAAATGTTCATTGCAGCACTCTTTACAATAGCCAGGACACGGAAGCCACCTAAGTGTCCACAGACAGATGTATGGATAAAGAAGATGTAACACATATATATATAATTGAATATTACTCAGCCATAAAAAGAAACGAAATTGAGTTACTTGTAGTGAGGTGGATGGACCTAGAGTCTGTCATACAGAGTGAAGTAAGTCAGAAAGAGAAAAACAAATACCGTATGCTAACACATATATATGGAATCTAAAAAAAACAAAACAAACAAAAAAAAAACAGTGGTTCTGAAGAACCTAGGGGCAGGATAGGAATAAAGACGCAGACGTAGAGAATGGACTTGAGGATACGGGGAGGGGGAAGGGTAAACCAGGACGAAGTGAGACTAGCACTGACAAATATACACTACAAAATGTAAAACAGATAGCTAGTGGGAAGCAGCCGCATAGCACAGAGAGATCAGCGTGGTGCTTTGTAACCACCTAGAGGGGTGGCATAGGGAGGGTGGGAGGGAGATGCAAGAGACAGGAGATATGGGGATATATGTATACCTACAGCTGATTCACTTTGTTATAAAGCAGAAAGGAACACACCATTGTAAAGCAATTATACTCCAATAAAGATGATAAACAGAAAAATTTAAAAGGGCTGACTCAAGGCTGGAAGGCATGGGAACCACTGGCTCTGCCCTGAAGGAGGAGGAAGCTGCCTGTTGCCTGACACACCTGATGGCTTTTCCACTTTGATGGCCCGTGAGATTGCTTTGTAGAATCACTTCTTTTTTTTTTTACCCTAAAGGAAGAAGTTTTTAAAAGAAAAAAAAAAAGAGAGAGAGAATATTAAGCCCTCAAATCCATGTTAGTTTCTAAACTCTCTGAATCACTCTCTTTGCCCTCAACTCCCCACCCTGACTCCAACTTCTGTCTTGAAGGAGAATATCTAGTCTGTCAAGGATGTTGTTCACTCTAGATCTTTTTCTAGCTTTGTAGAATCCTCAGCCATCATTTTCTCTTGACTAGCTGTTTCCAATTTGAATGTAACAAGGCTTCTCATCCCTCCTCAAACTATCCTCTGACTCTCTTTCACCTTTAGATTTCCATTCCATCTCATTTCTAGTGTTGCTAAATCTCTGGAAAAATTCATCTACCCTAGCTGTTTCCACTTGCTCCTATCTCTCCGGTGCCCTTCTCAATTCCCATCATCCTGACCATTTTACCGTCCAATGTGTACAATGACCGCATGATTTCCAACTTCCACAGTCTTCATACTCCTCAGAATCCTTCAAAATCAGGCACTATACACAAATAATCATTTCTGCCTGACTCTTGTTAGTGACCATTAGTGCATTAAATTTAACTTTTGTATTTTTACAGAAGGAAATTTTAGTCAGTTTTATCACAGATAGACTGAGGTATACATTTATATTTAATCACCAACACAAATATCCAATTAATTATAAACTAAAGAATAATATGAAATGTGCCGACTACATTTGCAGCTACATTAATTTTTGTTGTTTGTGCTGCAAGCCTAAACATAAATTTCCCAGCTTCAGATATATCCAAAACAACAGCCTATTACATAAATAATAATATCCAAGAAAACTGTTATAAATTGTGTTTTTCCTAGTCATCATTTGAAAGAACAGAGGTGGTATGCTGCAGCCCAATGATACGGGATCGTGAGAGCTTACTGTTAAGTTTTTAGGAATTCTGTGAGCTGTTGTTAAAACACTGATAGCTTGAAATCAGTCCTGTTAAGAGTACTGGTATTTTGGCTTGCTGACAAAAAAAAAAATTGTTTTTGAAAGCCCAGATTGTAGATTGTAGCATTTGCTGATTTCTGTGGTATAAATACTTCCACCACCATGGCTGATTCCAGCTTATTTTTGTGAAGTCACTGAAGGTACTCAGCACATGGAACTAGTGGGCTTATCCTCCCTCCCCCACCCATACCCAGCTTAGGAGCATGTTATCGGAGGTGGACCACCTACCCCTTACGTAAGCAAGATGGGGATGGAGCAGATGGACCTTGAGTATTTGTCTCCACTGATTTATACTGAGTCTGAGAAGTTTTCTGGAAAAAGATTTTGAAACACTGGGATTCAGAACTACGTAAATATGTAAACTGGACAGGGTGGGTAGGGCAGTAACATGCAAACAAATAACAAAAGCATCGTTAGGATTTCAGAGACAATCTCACCGAATAAACTTGAGTTCTTGAGTTCAGTGCTGGTTTTTCATTGAACCACTTTCAGTGCACTCAACTTAGCCTCTGTTTCTATTTAGTAGAAAAGTTCTATGTGTGTAAAACTTAAAAAGCTGTAACACTTTGGACCCTGTGGACCACATCAATAAGAGCTGATCAAAGAGCTAGGCTCGTTTCTCCATTACTTTTGCTATAGATTGATGAGTACAGGCAACAGTGACACTGGCATTAAGGGAGGTGTCACACAAGATGAACAGCACAACTGACTCACAACCAGATGGATGAGCCAGCAACAGTGAGACCCAGATGAGCTGAGGCCATTGGTGGTGAGGTCAGCGGCCTCAGTAGAGAGAGGGACACATGATGATACGGACTGAATGGTTGTGTCCCCCACAAAATTTATATGTTGAAGCCTTAACCCCCAATGTGATGCTATTTGAAGATGGGACCTTTGGGATGTAATTAGGTCCAGATGAGAGCATGAGGGCGGGGCCCTCCTGATGGCATTAGTGCGCTTATAACAAGAGACAGGCACCAGGGAACTTGTTCCCTCTCCCTCCCATGTGCACACAAAGAAGTCACGTGAACACACAGGAAGATGGCGGCCACCTACAAGCCAGTGTAAAAGCCCTCATAATGACACCTCCTTGCTGGCACCCTGGTCCTGGACTTCCAGCCTCCAGAAATGAGAAATACATTTCTGTTGTTTAGTCCACCCAGTCCATGGCATTTTTGTTATGGTAGCCCAAGCTGACTAAGACACATGGGCTCTATATGAGTGGATTAAGAGTCTGTTTCAGGCCCCAAGGGAGCATACAGTGCACCTCCACCACAGGGAGTTTGGGTGGAAGCATTTGGGGAGTAGCCTGAGGGAGTGGGAAGCAGCAGGCAGGAGGCTGGGGAGTCAGGCGCGGAGTCAGCCCTCAGGAAGGGCAATCAGCCTCTGGGGTGCCAGATTAGAGAGAAACCAAAGCAACCCACAGGCAACAGTGGGGGCCCTGAGGTGAGTTAAGGCAACACCTTGGCCAGTGACTCAAGAAACAAACTGGACTGATTTATAAACACAGTGAGATCCTTCCTGAAACTCTATAAATTGGCAGAGACCATCAAAGTGGGGAGAAGCCGAGATCTCACAACTCTAGAATTGGTGAAGATCTGTAAGTACAGGGACATTCCAGCTGATGAGATAACCTATCACCCCCTTCTCTGACTTTACTCCACCCTAAAGTTTTCTTGTGTAACTCCTACAAACATCTATTGACATTCAGCAATTCATTCAACAGAAGAGGTAAATCTCTAAAATCAGCACAAGCCAGGAATAAGAAATATCCCATACTCTGCAAACAAAGACCCTGCTTGTTACCGGAACTCAAGTCTCCTTTACACCTATGAGTTATCCTATTTTCTCTGTTTCACATGTGTTTTTCACCCAAGATGTGACACATAAAGACAACAGAGGATGAGGAAATAATATTTACAGACTAGGCATATTTTAATAAAGAGAATATATATTAATAAAGAAAATAAATAGGTTTAGGTGATATTGGTATATTTATGTGAACTTAAAATGTTTGAAGTCTGCAATGAGACAAATAACTATATCCAAAATGGTTTGACTGAACTCTCTTCTTGTTAGACAGAGCTGTCTGTGCCCAAAGATATGTCTATGCTGACATTCTTCCTAGAAAAATCTGTTCTCACAGTTTCCTACCAACATTCTTTGAGTCCATTAGACAGAAGACTCATCTCTCCTCAAACTGAGACATATATTTGAATGATTTATCCTCTGTTCTCTAATCTTAATTTAAGGCCCATTTCTGGAATTTCCTCCTGGAATCCAGGTGGACCCTCTGATTGCCTAGACCAATATGACAGAATGATGTGGTTCCAGTCCCAGGCACAGAAGTTAATGGTCTGAGAACTTCCGCCCCTGTTGGTTGAAAGCCAGCTGGCATGTGAAGGTGTGACTGCACCGGGAAAACCAAGCTTGAGAAGCCTGAGTCCCAGGAACAGGCTTTGGAGTTGCGGCTGCCTGAGGAGAGGGAGAGGAAGCAAGGAGGAGCCAGACTTGTGAACCAAGAAACCAAATGTCTTGGAAATAGATCCCCAGCCTCAGTGACTCCCACTGACACCCCATTCATCAGGGACAAGCTACTCAGCAAGCCCTTCCCAATCTTGGTAAACTTTGAAGAAAATAAAACCATTGTTTCTAGCTTCAAATTGTGGGGTAATTTACGTGGCAGCAACAGATAAGCAAAATGTTGCTTTCTTTCTAACAATTTTGTGTTGTCTGAGGCTATCTTAATTTGTCCAGGCATGAACTTATAAGATTACAAACAGTTCCATGTGGATTAATTTTTCAAGGCATATGGCCCAGCAGGTCTGTGTCTCTTTCCTGTTGCCAAAAAGTTTGTCCCAGGCGTAAAAGAACTTGGAGCTTGGTAGCGTACAAAACAGCATCAGCAACTGTTTATTAGTCAATGTGCAAAAGAAAAAAGCAAAAAAGAAGTTTAAAAATCTGAATCTTTATCTGGTTGCCAAAATCATTCATCCTACCTTCTTATATACAATTTCTATCTGTAATAGTATATTTTGAGTTTATTTCTAAACATTTTTGTGATTCAATGTATTAAATGCATACTTGAGAAAAATAAGAGAATTCTAATAGATGTTGAATATAAAACTATTTTCCTCAAAGGTAAGAGGAAGATTATTTTATTTATCAATTGATTTTCATCCACCTTTAGACTTTCAATCTGCAATGTATCTTAAATATCAAACAATGGAAACAAACCTGTTTCACGGGGAAATAAATGTCAGAGGCTCAAACAACACTACAGTAATTTCTGTCAATGATTTAAACTTCACTGTCAAATATTTACATAACATAGTTTAAATGAAAGTAAAAACTATGCACTTAGTATGAATGAAGTGGCATTTTCCCAAAGGATAATTCTCTTTTAAGAGCTTGTTCAAAATCTACTATGGATTCTTTAATAAGATTTCATTATTTCAACTCTTTTGATCCATGCTACTATAAGACATTTCTACATTTTTACAGTTCCTTTTTTAACTATGTTATTATATATATATAAAATTTTATACTTTCTGTATTCACTATGAAAATATTACTATAAAATTATTAAACTACGAGTATCCCCTGCTTTTCAAAAGTTCACATTACGCCACTTCACTTTTTTTTTTTTTTCCCCGTACGCAGGCCTCTCACTGCTGTGGCCTCTCCCGTTGTGGAGCACAGGCTCTGGACGCGCAGGCTCAGCGGCCATGGCTCACGGGCCCAGCCGCTCCGTGGCATGTGGGATCTTCCCGGACCGGGTCACGAACCTGCGTCCCCTGCATCGGCAGGCGGACTCTCAACCACTGCACCACCAGGGAAGCCCGCCACTTCACTTTTAAAAAGATCTACATTTGTAACTGTTTTCGATAACCAAAAGAAATCCCAAGTGGATTTTTGCTTTCACTAAAGGTGAAAAGTGAAAACAGCATTCAGCGTTTGTCTTGCAGGGGGCTATTACTGAGGCAGTGCCCACCCGGAGAGGAGGGCTAGCCCTGCCAAGGCTCCGTCCCCAGAAGTCACTCAGCATCTCAGCATCAAGCTGCCATAGCTTTGAACTGTGTCTGTGAGCCTTTGTGCTTTATCTCGATTTATTTTGTGCCTCCGTTAGCAAGATGTGTCCTAATGTGACTGCTTCTTCTCTTCACACCATTTTGGCTTCTGAAAGGTTTCATAGGAATGCTCTACTTCCAGATAGTGTGGGGAACCTGTACCATAACTTAATGCTCTTTCAGTGATTAAGACCTTTATTTGCCATCACTGAGTTTTTCATAAAAAACCCGACTCTCACATATATATGACATTATAAATTGGCAAACTTAAGACTAGAATTAGATGATTAACATACTCAAACATCAAGTAAATGAGAAGATATTTATCACAAGTGGATTCAGTTGCTAGTCCTTCAAATATATATGTTCTTATATTTTGTTGAAATTTCAGAGATTCGTTGACAAGAACCTCAAATTCCATCTTTTTATACCATATATTTTAGACTTAATTCAATGACAAATATGAAGTGGGTTTCTGTAAAATATCACTGGTTTTCAAATGATTCTTCAGTAACAAAGTTTTTTTTGTTTGTTTGTTTGTTTTGCGGGGGAAGGGGGCAGGAGGAACAGTAGTAAAACCCTCCGGGGAAGGGTAAGCTGGGACGAAGCGACAGAGAGGCATGGACATATATACACTACCAAACGTAAAATAGGTAGCTAGTGGGAAGCAGCCGCATAGCACTGGGAGATCAGCTCGGTGCTTTGTGACCAACTAGAGGGGTGGGATAGGGAGGGTGGGAGGGAGACGCAAGAGGGAGGAGATATGGGGATATATGTGTATTTATAGCTGATTCACTTTGTTGTACAGCAGAAACTAACACAACATTGTAAAGCAATTATACTCCAATAATGAAAAAAAAAAAAAAAACTTTTTCAGAATTGCAATGAACCAGATGAGGTTATCTCTTTTCCAGGGGACTGAGGCTGGGGATCAGCCATATTCCTGCCCACTTGATCTCCTTCTCCTGTTGAGATCACTCCTGAAACACTTCTGTAGATGTTTAGGGTTGGAAGCATACCATTTGAAAACCAGTGAACTAAGTCAGCATCACTGATGAAAATCAATGTATCTTTTGGAGCGAACAGTGAGTGAGTTTAAACGAAACGTCAATCAGAAAAGTCATCCGTACTTGCTCGGTGCCTTCAAGCAAAACACAGGGCACACCGTGAGCTGAGTACTAGTGGGAAAACATTGTCAGGTTATAAACAGTGTCCATTCTCTGACACAGGAGAGACCATTTACCAAGCATTCTGGCTGCTCTCCCTACTTCCTGGCCCTTTGCTCTTAAAGGAGTCACATCGGGACGCATCTGTAACAGCAATGTGTGTCACCTTCAGCTCAGGTAGGGAAAAGCCCAGGCAAGATTCCGCAGCCCCCTAATCTTCTGTGGTGGCAACCAAGGAGAAGACCTGTTTCAAATGGTGCATTCACAGCACGGTAGCACTTTCATCAGATGGCTTCGCAGTGAACATACGGAGCAGGGCCCTGACCAATCCACCATGTTTACACTACACATTTGCTTCGACTCTTCAAATAGAGAAGTGATCTTCTCTCCTAATTACATCCTCCTATTCTTTCACTACTTTTTGACAATGGGACCCAGGGATTGATAATCAGCCATCTATCTAGTAGAGCTTTTCAAGAGTGTGTCTGACCTAATCATTCATTGGAGTCATCTATCTCCTCTCAAAGTACTGCACAAATTCTCTATTTCTCAATATTTATATATGTTACTGACTATAGGTCTTGATAGAAATTGATTTTTTTTTAATTTAAAAAGCTACTTTGAAGAATCAGTGACTAATGAAATCATTCAACAAATACGTATTGAACAAATCCTGAAACACGGAAGGTTGTCATTCAATATCTGTTGTAAATTAATGAGTAAAAGTATTTGTGAAATGATTTGGGGCTTGTGAATATATAAATATACATTGTGCATATATATGTATATATTATGTGAACACATATGCATATATTATATAAACATATATGCATATATACAATATCTTTTGTAAATATTTCACTCGAGGTATAGAAAAAATCTGAGGCTTCATGGGAATATTTCTAAAATTATGAAACTTATTTTTCTTTTGTGCTATAAGAGGCGGAGGAAGAGAAAAATATAATGGCTGTCACCCTACGTTTAGGAAAAGATAAGCAGTATGTTTGGGTTTACAATTTTCAGTAGAATCAGAGAATATTTTGTCTGATCACTTAAACCAGAGCAGAAAAATGTTTTTATTTCTAGAGAATTACCAGTTCTATCTTCCTAAG
This sequence comes from Phocoena phocoena, assembly GCF_963924675.1. Lineage (NCBI taxonomy): Eukaryota > Metazoa > Chordata > Mammalia > Artiodactyla > Phocoenidae > Phocoena > Phocoena phocoena. The sequence continues at coordinate 8,294,518 of NC_089231.1, forward strand.
AAGGATGAACCAGATGAGCAGTGGTCAATGAGGCCTTTCTTCACTCTTCTGAAGGATCTTAGTACTAAATGATGCCAGAAGGGTTGCCCTCACGTCTCAGACACAGACTTGGGGGGGAGGGATCACTAGTGGCGGGTGACAATGAGGCTTAGATTACAGGACACCTGCTGCCCTATTCGCTCTATATTCTGGGCCAGTGGGACAGCTCAACGACCACCTGCAGCCATGCCTCCCCAACTGTCTGGGGGGAAGGATCCTTTTTTTTTTCTTTTTTTTTTTTTAATCTCTTACCCATTAAGAAACTTTATGAAGTACATTAAAAATGAATATCTTAAACACATTTACAACATAGAGACCCATTTAAAATGTAATTAAATAAAAATGTAATTAAATTCAACAGATCTAAAAGCACTATGCCAAATGACTACAAGGTCTTCAAGCCTGGATCTCACTTCTGGCCCTGACTCACCTGGACTGCGGATGTGAGCAGCCCCGCTGGCACAGCATGTGCTGAAGAGCTGATTTTAAAAAGCCCCAGGGCTTCCCTGGTGGCGCAGTGGTTGAGAGTCCGCCTGCCGATGCAGGGGACGCGGGTTCGTGCCCCAGTCCGGGAGGATCCCACATGCCGCGGAGCGGCTGTGCCCGTGAGACATGGCCGCTGAGCCTGCGCGTCCGGAGCCTGTGCTCCACAACGGGAGAGGCCACAGCAGTGAGAGGCCCGCGTACCGCAAAAAATAAATAAATAAATAAATGAATGAATAAAGAGCCCCAAACCAAACCTTAAAGGATGTGCACCGGATACGCTGTGCAGTACAGTTGATCCTCATTATCCGTAAAGTCTATTATTTGAGAATTCATCTACTCATTAATATTTTTTGTAATCCCAAGATCAACTTGGATCAATGATTGCCCACATGTTCCCAGCTGAGGTCTTACAATACAACACTCCATATTCTTTGTTTCAAAGCTCTTAACTATAAACTAGTGTCTTTTTTCATGTTTTATTTGCCATGCTTTTCACATTTTTGTGCTTTTTGTTGGTGGTGTCACTGTTTAAAATGGCCCCAAGCACGGTGCTGAAGTGCTAATATCCCTGAGCACAAGAGGGTTGGGATGTGCCAGATAGGCTTAGCTCAATCATGAGCTGCAATGCTACTGGTGAGAGTCTAATGTTAATGACTCAACAATATGTGTTAAATAGAGTGCCTTTAAACAGAAACACACTTAAAACAAATCTATGTATTGATTGCTTGATGAAAATGTTGCGACCAGAGGTTGGCAGGACCCAAGTCTGTATTTCTCCTAAGAACAATGGTTCAGTATTAGCTAATTCAATGTTCTTGTTTACTTTATAGGACGTAACTACCATGAATAACAAGAATTAACTGCATATACAACTCTTTCCTCAAATGAGTGTGGTAGAGTCATTTTTTTTCAAGTCATGCTAGAAGCTGTTTAAAAATATAGTTAAAAATACACTTATATGTTTAGTTTTTCATGGGTCACTAAGAAATAAAAATATTTTAAAACATATTAACTGAGGAGGGACCAAGCTTAACATCCTCTAGACTTAGCTATATTAATTCTTTAATTCACTAAAGAAATACAAAATACAAAAACTGAAAACGTCTAGAAGTATTTTAGGACTGTACTGTCAAAGAAAGATAGCTTCTAAATTTAGGCTTTGTTCCCGTCACCAAAAATAAATCAACTGAGTATCTCCATGCATACTTATGAAGCTGAGACATTTATTTGGACTCCTTCTATAAAATAAACATTTCAGTTGCTTACAGAATAGAGACTGTGAATTTTTTTTTACAAAGCATACACATATTACATATAAATCAGTTTGTCAAAGTGTCTTACAAGAATATTTCAGCCAGTCTTGGTTTATAGAAACCTACTGAGTATTTAATTTACCTTTTGAGGTAAGACTCGGGCCTTAGGGTTTAGAAATTAAGCAAACAGAAATTCAGTGTATGCTAAGGTCACAGGATGTCAGCAAAGAGCAGAAAACCCTCAACCTGTTGGCTGATACTGTAGATAAAGAAAACATATGGATTAATTCTTAAGTAGTTAAATATTCTTGTTTATTTGAAAAATCTAAAAAGATGTAAATAATCAAATAAACCCAATTTGGCATGCTGATTATTGGACAGAAACATTATTTTAATCATTAAATAAAACAATTAACTTTTAAAAGGAGGCCCATAACTAGTATGAATAAAACACAAAGGCCAATGTCTTTCTAATGCCTTTCTTTAAATTTTATTAAGTCAAGTATGGGTAAAAGCCTGCAATCCTCTAAGGCACTATTTTCTTCAAGCAAGTCTACTCTGCACAGTTCGTTACAGCAACCTGGAGAGAAGAGTTTCTGCAAGTTTGAATGTCACCTGCAGTTACTGAGAAAGGAGTGGCAAAGACTCTTATGTTACAAAAGTTCAGGGACAGGAGTAGCTAACAGAAGCAAAGAAGAAATCGGCACGAAAGTGATTACTCCAGACTGTTAAAATTCTACAGAAGGGTGAAGGCCCATTCCAGCCAAGCAGCCTGAGACACCTTCCACGAGGGGCCTCCAGAATTCCACTGTGTAAACAGAACGAGTCTCCTAAGACTGAGGGGGACCTCAGGACAAAGTAACTACGTTACATCATTGAAAGACAGCAATTAGTAAATACATATTTAGAGGGTCTTTCAAATTATTCATATTTCTTATACAACTCTTTGATTTCATCCCTTTCATAAGGTTCCTTAACTTCTAGAACAATTGTCAAAACAGAAAAATATTGCTCACAGAGACATGCATATGCTAAGGAAACCAAAACGTTTTAAATGAATTCTTTTCATACTGATATGAAATACATAGTTTTTTCACTTCTATCTATATGGAATACCTCTTTCTGACAATGATGCATGCACTCCAACAGGTTCAGCCCAAGGACAGAATCATTCCTTCCATCATATATGTAATAGTCATGTTGAATGTTCTAAATGTGTGGCACACAAACATAAATGAACTTTTCTCCCAATTCTTTCCCCAAATGTACGATATTACATTTTTCATGTCCCGTTCCATTCATAACACTTGAGTGGACCACCTGATTTTGGATCATTTTTAGTTGTGAAGAGCTGAGTTCAGCACAGTTTAAAAATCCTCATCCCACCTCCCATCCGCTCTCAAGCAGGAGCCTGGAGGGATGAGAATGAAGAGGGTGTGTCTGACCCCACTCCTCTCTCAAGCACCCGGCGGGGGAAGCTGTGCTCGGGTATGGGCTGGGTCCTCCCAGTCATCAGTGCCTCACTGCACAGGTGCTGAATACTAGGAGGGAAAATAGCGGAATAAGGGGAAATTTCTCTCCTCTTCACTTGCCACTCTGGAAGAAGTGCTTCTGCAGCTGAGGCTGACCAGCCACGCAGATATCTCAGGCTTGTGTGTGAGTTCTTCACCCTCACAGCTCCCTGACATGGGACCACCTCTACCCGATGCAACTGCCTGAAAATTAAAAACTTGTACCATGACCTCAGTCACATCGAAGTTATGTAATTTACCTTACCCACAGGTAAACTCATGGCTAAGACACTTCTTACTACAAGATGCTTCTAAACAGTACAAAGGTACAAAGGTCCAGTCCAATAACAGCATGTTTGGGACAGATGTCCAAAAAAGTAAAATAAATACAAGCATTTGTTTACCTGTGAAATTTTTTACTGAGCTCTTCACTTACCTTAATGTTGTTTGCCTGTTTACAAGCATCACTGATTTACATCCCAGATTTTAAAGGCTTTGAAGTTAAAGTTCGTATCTATTTACCTTGATATCTGTCCCTAAGTCATACATTTGTAAATAAAACTGATAAATATATCTTAATTAACTCAAACAGGTTAGATACATTACTAGCCTTAAATAGTTTGATGATATAAATTCAGAGAATTATATTAATTATATGAGAGGCTATAGAAATATTTTAAATGAGCTACCTCATTTCCATAAAATAATTTAGTCAAGGATGTATAGCTAACAAATGAAAAATGTGTTAAGATTCTTCTCACTACTGTAGTCTATTAATATTCATGTCTTTGAGACTCATTTTACCATCTCAAAAGTTAGATAAAATTGGGGCAAAAAATAAGAAACAGAGGGCTTCCCTGGTGGCGCAGTGGTTGAGAATCTGCCTGCTAATGCAGGGGACATGGGTTCGAGCCCTGGTCTGGGAGGATCCCACACGCCACGGAGCAAATAGGCCCGTGAGCCACAACTACTGAGCCTGTGCGTCTGGAGCCTGTGCTCCGCAACAGGAGAGGCCGCGATAGTGAGAGGCCCACGCACCGCGATGAAGAGTGGCCCCTGCTTGCCACAACTGGAGATAGCCCTCGCACAGAAACGAAGACCCAACACAGCAAAAATAAATTAATTAATAAACTCCTACCCCCAACATCTAAAAAAAGATACAGAATTTCCCATGTGATCATTTACAAGTTTTAATCTTATAAATTACACACCAATAGGCATATTTAAAATAAGAGCATAGTGCATAAGCTACTTCTGAAAAGCTAAACTTTATAATTCATTTTTAAATTAGTTAAAATTATTTTGAGGTAAGTTATCACTACTATTAAAATATATTTTACTATTTCAATTAATATGTGATTAATAACAATGTATTCAGCTATATTAATATGTCAACAAGTAGACTCTAACATCACATTAGTTTAGATGCTAAAAAATTAAATGTTTTAAGTGTGCCAATTTATTAATAACTCCCGAAGTTGACCTGCTCCCTCCTGATTTATGTCTAAATTTATTAGGGGCTTCGATAATTAAAATCAGGTCATTACCACATACTCACAAGAGACTGAACAGATGCAAACGAAATGTTTAATCACGTTAGTGTCAACCTTCATTCAAAATACTTTGTGAATTTTAAGCATTCCCTTAAATTATTTTTATAACTCTACTTAAGAGTGTTAAATACTTTTTTTTCCTCATGGGAAGAAATTATAATTCCATTCTAACTGATACCATAGATAACAAAGGGTATTTCATTTTTTTATGAAAATGTGCCAAAGTTAATGAATAAGTTACCTGGAGAAGAATGTTTTAACTTATATATATTAACTTGTATTAATGGGCCATTTTTCTTCCAAAGAGTTCACAATTCAATCTCTCAAAATGTATTATGGTGGCTATAGTACAGAAAACATATCTGCAATGAAATACAAGTGGAGTAAAGCATTGTACTCCTCTAATCCCCAGAACCCTGCAAAAGTTGCTTCTATATTTACTATCATCTATCAACTGGCTTAATATCCATTATATATTGAGGGCAAGGTGTGGAAGTCATATTCTATAATTCCTCCAGCTCATCCTGTTAAGTGTACTACACATGTTGCTACATTGTACACCAACTTATGTTATCCCATCCTCTCTGGGTTACTCCAGAACCCTTTATTGAATTCCATTCTCACATTTTTATCTTTTGACTGGAACCCTTCTAAACAAAACTGTCCACTATGTAATCAATAGTCCCACTCCACCCCTCCTGCTAACTAATCCCCTGTTCTTTGTTTATTCTATTTTTGTTTATAGAACCACAGGTCACTAGAATAGACGTCGTGCATTTGTCTTTCAGTTATACTTTTCCTTACCTCCCAAGCACTACTGAGTAGACTAAACACTCAGGAAATAGTTGAGCAAAAACAAAACTAACAAAATATCTAAATTGGATATATACCAGAAATATAGCTTAGCTGAATTCTATACCATAATCTGGTAATCTTTTCCTATAATTGAAAAAAGCTCAGGCAACTGAAGAAAAATAAACATGTGAAATGATATGAAACCAAAAACTTCTGCCCAGCAAAGAAAACAATCAACAAAATGAAAAGACAACCTACTAAATGGGAGAAAATATTTGCAAACTATATCTCTGATAATGGGTTAATCGTCCAAAATATATAAGAACATATAAAACTGCAAAAAAGCGAACAAACAACAAACAATCCAATTTTAATCTTATTTACAAAATGGGCAAAGGACCCAAATAGACATTTTTCCAAAGAAGACATACAGATGGCCAACAGGTACATGAAAAGATGCTCCACATCACTAATCATCAGGGAAATGCAAATCAAAACCGCAGTGAGCTACCACCTCACACCTGTCAGGATGGCTACCATCAAAAAGGATAGAAGATAAAAAGCGCTGGCTAGGATGTGGAGAAAGTGGAAACGCTGAGCACTGCTGGTGGGAATGCAAGCTGGTGCAGCCACCATGGCAAACAGCATGGTGGTTCCTCAGAAATTTAAAAACAGAATTACCATACAATCCAGCAATCCCTCTTTCGGGTATATGACCAAAGGAATGAAATCAGTACCTTGAAAAGATATCTGCACAGCCTGTTCACAGCAGCAGAATTCACAATAGCCAAGATATGGAAACAACTCAAGTGTCTGTCTATGAATGGATGGATAAAGAAATTGTGGCAAATATATCACACATATGTGTGTCTGTATACATACACACAATGGAATACCATTCAGCCTTAAATAAAGAAGTGTCTGTCATTTGCAATGACATGGATGAACCTGGAGGATATTATGCTAAGTGAAATAAGCCAGACACAGAAAGACAAATGCTGCATTATCTCACTTATATGTGGAATCTAAAAATTTAAGGTCAAATACATAGAAGCAGAGTAGGACGGTGGTTACCAGAGGTGGGGAGGTGGGGAAAAGGGGGAGATGTTGGTCAAAGGGTACAAAGTTTTAGTTATATAGGATGAATAAATCTAGAGCTATAATGTACAGCAGGGTAACTATAGTTAATAATACCATATGGAACACTACCAATTTGCTAAGAAAGTAGATTCCAGGTCCTCTGTCCACACAGACACACAAAACTAGTAACTGTGGGAAGATACATTAATTAGCTCGACTACAGTAATCCTTTTACTATCTGTATGTATATCAAATCATCATGTTGTACAACTGAAATATATACAATTTATTATTTAAAAATAAATAAAAAGGGGGGGTAATCCAAAATAACTTACCAAAATTATTTCACAAAAGATAGAAAACTTCAATAGCTTTATAAATGTTAAATCAAATGAGTCAAAAATAAAATATTTTCTCTCAAAAAAAGAAAAGAGAAAGAAAAGCAGTATTCAATATGAGCATTACTGAATGTAATGTAGTATTCCTAATGGGATCCTGGACATTGGTGGGAAAGTCCAAAAAATCCAAATAGAATCAAGTTTAGTTAATAGTAGTGTACCAATATTGGTTCTTGGTTTTAACAAATATACTATGGTTTATTAAGATGGCAACATTAGGGGAAACTGGATGAGAGGTTATCTTTGTGACTTTTCTGTAAATTAAAAAAAATATTGCAATATAAAATCATTGTGAAAATAATTATAACAAGCTCTCTCACAAACAATATTAGTCTTATGTCCCGAAGTTGGTACATAATTGATATACTGGAAATAAAGTGATGGTTATATGAATAAATATGCTATCAGTAAAATTAGAAAACAAAAACACTAACCTTACAAAAGACGTAAAAGGAATTTATTCCTCAAAGAAAACCATGAAATTGACTAGGTTGTAATCAGGAAACTAGGATACTAGTTATTATTGTTAAAACTTTTTACATTAGGAAATAGACAATTTTCAAAGTGACTGTTTTCCAATAATGATCTCAAGAAAAAGCAGGAGGAGAAAGGAAAGGAGGATCGGAAGGAGGCGGCGGGAGGGGAGGAGCACTGAAACGGGGACAAGAAGGTAGCTGAGGGCTTCCCTGGTGGTGCAGTGGTTGAGAGTCCGCCTGCCGATGCGGAGGACACGGGTTCGTGCCCCGGTCCGGGAGGATCCCACATGCCGCGGAGTGGCTGGGCCCGTGAGCCATGGCCGCTGAGCCTGCGCGTCCGGAGCCTGTGCTCCGCAACGGGAGAGGCCACAACAGTGAGAGGCCTGCGTACCGCAAAAAAAAAAAAAGAAGATAGCTAAAGCCCTAAAACAGGGATTTATGTTCAAGGTCCAAAGAAACTTTGTAATATAAGAAGGCTAATATGATTTTCCAAGCAAATGTCCTGTGCTAATATCGAAGTGCAAATTATGCTAAATCTAGTATCAGAAACAGCCCTGATTTGAAAAGCTGGTTCTCTCTCTCAGTGCAGAGCAAATGAAAGTATAAAGTAAGAACACATATATCCTTTGGGGGTCCTTTGTGAATAACAGATCACTTTATCCAAGTGATTGGCATGCTTACTTGAAAACTCAGTTTGAAGTAACATGAATGTAATTTTCTATATTTTAAAGGAAAAAGATGTAAGTTTTCTTTACTGTTTGCTAATGACAATGCTTTGTATATGCATTCACTATTGATACATTTTGTGATAGTTTTAGGCTAAACGAAATTAAGGCTAAATCCTCAAATACTAAAGTAGTGATCTTTTTCATAGTTATGTATATAAAGAAACCAAATGTAGAAGGAACACAGCAGGTTTGAAAACATAGTTTGAAGGTCAAATTTATGCTAATTTGTACAGTTATCATCTTAGCTGTTGAGCTGATTAATGGACGTTGATCATTCAGGAGGTGCCAAAGCCACCACCAAAGTTATCAATGTTCAAAATTTTTCTTTGAAATTCCTATAAAGTCATATATTATACCTAGCGAAAAGCAGGAATTAGGTCAGCTTTGAATTATAAAACACATATAGATTAGCTTACTTCGAATATAAAACAAGTAATAATGTTTTAGAATATAGATACAGATGCCATTCATTGCAACTTCAGGATTTAACTTTTTTTTGGAGTATGGAGGAACTCAATAAATATCTATGGAATAAACTGAATGATACAATTACACTCTCTTGCTGTGAGCTATCCAAAGCTATGAAAAACAACAAAGATAATATGAAGCATAGTCTCATTTGATTAAAAACAAGATAAAACACAAAATTTTAAATCTAGAGCAAACTTAGGGACCACGATGCTCGTCGCATTTTTAAGTCATCACCTCTACCTTCTCTACCTGCCAGTATGGCCTACTGACACCAGAGACTCCAATAGGACGATCTTACCTCAAAAATCCTTGAGACTGATGCTTTCATCGGAAATGGTACTGTGAAACACTTGAGAGTTGATAGGACTCCCCCAAAGATGAAAGTTCTTCTAAATCTTATTTCAAACTTTAAATTCATATTTCAAATAGCATTGTCACCATTGGGTTATCACACACTCTATGAAACACACAGCCATACAGTCATCCCTACACCATACCCATCTTTAAATGTTCCCGTGTTACAAGCAGCCTGTTTTGAAGGCTGCAATGCAAACAGGTTCAGTGATGGGGTCATTAACAGCACTCATGTCCTCACGACCTCCACTGACTAATTCAAGTAATCTCTTACTGTGTTCATAAAAAATGGGAATTATACATTCCACTGGCCCCTCCAGAGTCCCCCACTCTCACTGTGCTCTGGCCAGCTCTGCATCCCAGAAGCTGATCTGTATGGACTACAGAGCAAGTCCCTGTGCTTCCAGCTGGTTCCAGTCGGGTTCTGACAGAGGAAAGTTCCAGCGGGAAATGGGAGTGAGGGGGATGGCGTTGCAGTGTGTGTCCCTTCACTCCCCCCTCGGGCCTCAGAGGGCACTGCTTCCCCCTGCCCAGGCCCACTCCCTTGGGCGGCCCCTCTGACACCTTCGGCTCCAATCTGGTCATCAATCCCTTCTCTTGTCCTTGAGGCCTGGGTATGGCAGAGCTGACTCTCGCTCTCTCCTACCTTTTGTTGGTTTCCCATAAGCTGTCCATTACCCATCTTGTCCACAGTTAAGATTTCTCTAATCATTCCTGCTGAGAGGGCCATCTGTTTCCTCCAGGAACCCCAACTAACAAAGTGACGACTATGTGTGTCTTCCAAGAAACCCTCTGATTGCTGTCTCATTCTTGAGAAAATAAAATAAAAGTTCATGAGTTCTCAGATACTTATATCCCTTATGACACAAAGAGTTTAAGAACATCCAGAAAATGTCTTGCTCTTATACATATTTTCCATACTTAAAAAATTCACAACGTGCATATATCTAGGGAAAAAACTAACCCTGTGTGCTAAAGAAAAATGGTTCAAAAGATGAAAACTCTCTTTAACAATCTATAAATGGACCAAATCAATTATACTAGAGTCACAAAAAACTACCTTGGAGAACTGCCTTTAAAATGTCAGGTACCAGGCTAAGACGCTCATATTGTTAATGCTTGTTGAGTAGAACTGGAAGGTCAGCATTTATAAAGCAGAATGGAGACAAAGTTTTTCAGGTGGGCAGCAAGACAAGAAGAGCTGTTACATATTTACTGGAAGAGCTAATACGTCTAAAGGAAAACAATTAATTTTCAAGCAGATATACAGCTCAGTATGACACCACTAAGACCCAAGCTTCCTTACTTTCAGGAACGTAATTTCAGGTAAAGCCGGGACAGTTTAGACGAGGGCTCACCTAGGAAGGCGTCCAATGCAGCGCTTAGCAGCACAGCAAACACTGAATTTCTCTCTTCAAAATTTTAAATTATTTGCCAATTCTGTGATAAATGTTTCCTGTTTTTTGCTTTGTTTATACTCCCAATTTCAAAGTACTTTATTTTCTACTATCTCACGATGGGCAAATCACAAAATACTAAGTAGGTATTTGTAATCAATATGAGTGCATTTCCACAGGGTCTAACCTTAATTCTTAGTTTTACTTTATGCCTTGTAAACAACTTACTCTTCGTAAGATCAATACTTCTGCTTTTCCAACCTTCCCAGTGAAAATAAGATTCCAATATTCTCTTCTACTTAACCACAGTCTCCTTCTTTTTTCTAAAATGGTCGTATATGTTATACAATTCCCTTTTTATGTTGTGCTAAAGTAGACTAAAATACTGAGGTATACAATTGCTATTCATTAACTACATTATTTCTAATGGAGTGATTTGTTGACTTTTCCTTAATATGTAAAACTCAATAAAAATGTGCCCACCTAGAACTCAAAAGTGAAACATCTATCTACTTCGGGATTTATTTGGGGACTTTGATAATATTTAAATTTTATCCAAGATAACATTTTTTCAAATATGGAGAATAGATACATTGGTGTTTAATAAACCATTACATTCTGCCATACATTTTCATTTGGGTTCGAGTTTTAACTTACAGATAATTAATATTCTTGTCTGTAGTATTTCTGAAGAGATTGTTATAGTTTTGTTATTGAACTAGAATTACAAGACCACATTAATTTTTGTTTTTGACAAAAGTTACCCTAGCTCTGGCTACACTGATTGGAAAACATTGCATTGGGAAACCTTTGGAACTATTTTAGTTATGCTGTGACCAAAGGCTTTCTTGCCAAAGAAGGCCTAGGCAGTTATAATATACGTTGGTTTAAAAATGAAAACTGGCATTAAAAAGAGTTTTGACACATTTTCTAATAAATTGGCTTTTGAAATATATTAAACCTTATAGAAACCATGTCAAGAGTCAAATCAAATTCCCTGTAGGGAAAAATTTTATTTTAAAGATCTAAGCACACTTTGTGGATGAGTCTAAATAAAATGAATGTTTCTCGTTTGTATTAGAATCAAGCAGCCTGAATTTGCTTTATATCTCGAAATTCAGCATCAGGTTATTTAACCTTACAAATGATTTTCTGCTTCTCCAATACAGAGGGGCCATACTGCTTCTGTGGACACAATTACACAGTCCTCAAAAAAAGAAAGAAAAGAGAGAAGAGAGTGCATGTGTGCCTGCATGACAGAGAGAGAGGAAGGAGGAAGCCCCCCCCAAAAACCCACACACACATGGACTCACAGCATATTACCCAGCAAAGGCATGGGAGGGTCTGTCACACAGACCTCAGTGAGGGTCTAGTTGACCCCAGAGCAGAGACTCACAGTAGTAGGTCCAGGACTGAGGCCAGATGCAAAACAGAGTGATATGGGAGTATCTTCAGTGGTGGCAAGAACTTGGGTAAGTCTGTGTTAACAGGGACCAAAGGACGTGACCATGGCAGGAATTATCCTACCTACAGGAAATACATCAGGGACCAGCACTTCATTATTGTGATTACGTAAACTAATTTGAGACATTTTAACACCTCTTCCATTATTTGGCCTTTAAACTTTTAACAAAAAAATAGTTTTATAATTAAGGTTATACTTAGGGTTGCCAGATTCAGCAAATAAAAATACAAATACTGCATGGGACTTACTCATACTAAAAAAAAATCATTTTTTATCTGAAAGTGAAATTTAATTGTGTATCCTGTATTCTATCTGACAGGCCTACTTGTAATTAAGTGGCAAGTTGGAACTTTTTCTCAAACTTGGGAAGCATGATTAGCTACATAAAATATGCAATATTACTTTTTCCCACCCAAGTCTGTACTAGTTACATTTTGGTTGTACTATATAAGGTAAATATAAAATGTGCTTTCCCTCTGATTTATAGCTTTAACACTGCTGTAAAACAAAAGAAGTAAATGCCAGCAATTATCTTTGAAGAGGTTTCAAATAGCGTGAGATTCTCCAACACAGATCAGAACAGGGCAGATACGAATAACCTATGCTTGCAATTCTTTGTTTCTTAAGAAGGAGTTCTTGAATTGGATAATTTGTTTGCCTTTAGGCCAGACATTTTGACTGAGACGAATGGAAAGGAAAAGAATGTTTCTTTGAAGAAATAGTGGGATCAGACACGTGTGGGTTTCTCCCCAATGGGAAAGAAGACGAAGAAAAAAACGTTCCAGAAATAACTGACGAACCTTTCTCCTCCTGGGCCTAAGTGAGCCCCAGAAATCTGGGAAGGGGGAGAAGGACCTGGCAAATTCCAAGGCAATGTAATTAAGGGAGCCCAGGCAAGAACTTCACGGAAACCTTAGCCCCAAAGGCAGGAATAATATCTGCATCCTTTTCTTCTAAGGACTGTGAGTCCCGGGGGGGGGGGTGGGGGGGGGCGGGCGGATTCTCAGCATGGGGACAGAGGGCAGCTTCGCAGGAGAAATGAGGAAGCTGCATCCAGTGAGCAGTGCTGCTTCCCTGAGCTCAGTGTCAAGTTCAGAATCCGGCCGAGATAACTAGGGATGCTCCACCTGTGTTTGCCTGTCTCCTTAGCTCCAAATGGAGGTTTTCTGATACTGATTTCTGGCTTTTCCTAAGTAGGAATTGGAGGAGCCATTTCTTAAGTGAGGTTTTGCTTCAGTTTCCTTATATGTAAAAGGGGGACACTTATGTCACCTAATTAATAGGGCTGTTTGGTAAAATGATATGAGATAATGCATGTAAAAGACCGACCACAGTCCCTGCTTAATAAATAAATGCAAACTAGTACAATAATAACTTGATTATTCTTATTATTTTATAATAACACTGTAAGGTAAGTATTGTGGTGAAATGGAGGCAACATGAGAATAAGAAATTTGCAATGAAAAATGGGGTAGAACAGAATTCTCAGTAAGAGCATAGACAGATTTCATTAGGTGCTTTGAAAGTTTATTTCCTGCTCAACCAAAAACTATTCTGTTTGAGATATCAGAAGCAAAAGACCATTCATTCATTCAATATTTGCTGATTAGAATTTTCTTTCAGATGATAATATTGTAACAGCGTCTTAAATGGTCTCCCTGATTTCTTTCTCTCCTGTTCCCTCTAACCCTCATCCACTTTTAACATAGCAGCCATAGTGATCTTTAAAATACATAAACCAGGTAAGGACAAATTCCTACTTAAAACTATCCAGTAACTTTTCAGAGAACCTCAGATAAAATCCAAAGAGCATGCCATGGTTTACAAACCCTGCTTGGTTCATCTCCTGCCACCACCTTGGTTAATCTCCATTACTCACCTTCATTTTTGGCTTCATTTTGTTTCTTAAATACACCAGGCCTGTTCCCTAAGTTCAGAATATCCTTCTTGCATCTCCATTTGTATCACACTTTAAAAAAATCCTTAGGTAGGACTTATCTTCATCTATTTCTTTGCTTATGTGTTAAATATATATTCCTCATCTCCATCCTCTAAAGCAAAAACTCCATGAGAACAGAACTCAAATGTTCTAGCCCCAGCACCCAAGTCAAAACAACTATTAGTTGAATGAATGAAAATGTCTTACACTTTGTTTTCTACTCCTTTACTAACATCTTTTCCAGGCAACTTTCTGAAGTAGTTCATAAATTATATGTATTTTCAAAACAACACCCTCCCCAAATTAGATTACCATCTCTACTCATTGCTTAATTATCTTCCCCATCCTTCAAAGCCAACACACAAAATTAAAATGATTTGGAATTGAAAATACTATATTATTTAAATTAAAGGATAAAATGTTTCATTATTTAAACCTGTATAGCTGACTTACTTCCTTGTACAGCAGAAACTAATGTAACATTGTAAAGCAATTATTCTCCAATTTAAAAAAAAAACCTGTATAAAACTAAGAATTAAATAAACAAATAATAAGAAAGCAAATTCAGTAAAATCTACTTGCTTCACGAAATTATCAGTATTAAGCAGACACTGGAGACTTATAAATGTCTTTCTAGTTCTGATGCACTAGGCTCTTGGACCCCCAGTTTCTGGGTGCCTTCCATACTGCTTTTCCTTTTCCAGTTGAAGTTATTATAAAGAAGAGGCAACTCTAAATTCCTACACAAACCCTGCCTTTCCTTTAGCAGAAGCAGCACTATCCCCAGATATGGGATAGAAAAGACAGCACCTTCAAAAGCATCTCCTCACCCACCCTCCTTCGTCCCAAACATCCAAGGAGTTACAAAATCCAGATTAGCTTGCTCTGAAATATGCAACAGTTTCTTCCTATGTTTTTGTTTCAAAAAAAAAAATCCCCATTTTTATCCAGAGTTGTGTTTGTCTCTTGGTATCCCAGCTGGTCTCCATACTCCAAGTTCTTTCCAGTCCATCACCCATGAATTGCTTGAGAAGACGCTCTAGTCCATCTTATACGCAGCAGTAGTTAAATGGTTCAAACCTGTGGCTAGATCATACCATTACCTAAGTCTGAAACCTAAAATGGCCCCAGATCTTATTGTATATTAGATTAAACATGAGATATTTAATGTCTTTCAGCTTCTATTTCTCTTTCCAGCCTCATCTCTGCTTCTCAGATACAACTATAATTATAATATATACAAAAACATATATGCAGTATATATAATACATTCTATGTATTATATATATATATATATATATATATACACACATTAATTTTGTATGACACAAAATGCAGTAGAAACCCCATCTATTAAGCCACTCATTCCTCAAGGGTACAGATACTGCCTGTGACCTCTCATAAGACCTGGTGCATACTAAACCATCAAAACTATTATGTGTGTTATTGACGTGCTGGGTTTAACTGAGTTTCAAATTATAAGCACAGCAGAATTTAACGGGAAAATCTGCTCAGTGGACATGTTCCTATTTGTTAAACAAGTACTCATAATTTGCTTCCTGAAATACAGAAGCCTCCTTTACTGTATACAAGGAAAGTAATTCCACTGAAACGAGAAATATCGAATTCCCACCATTATACAATGGCAACAGTGTATATAATACAAGTCAGGCAGTGATACATGAATCATGATAATCACCTAAGGAGGATAAAGTGTGAATTAATAATGAGGCACATAGTAAGAAATAGGGTGGATTTTTCATTTGAAAATGTAATAAAATAACTTCAAAATTAAATCATTGCCTATCACGTGGCATACGGCTGCTCAGAAATGCAAGCTGTTTTTCCATGCTATTACTTGCAGTAAATTAGGGAGTCACCATACTCTCTAAATCATTTTGATAACTATGTCACCCATCACTTCTAAAACAGATATCACAACAATAATAATTGTAAATACCAAGACTAGCGGTTAACGTGTACCTCATAAAAATAAGTAACACAAATGATAGAGGAAACTGTATACTTAGACTTTTGGTTAATTCTGGTATAGTGTTTGATTATCTAGTGGAACATAGAAGGATATGTTTTTTTAAAAGGACCGATTTTTTCAGTACGTAAGAGATATGAGAAATTAACTGATTTGATAATATCCAGAGAGCTTCTAGAAAACACATGCTAAATTATTAACTTATACAATATTATGAGTCCAATACAGATTCGCTGAATACAGACTAGGAAAGAAAACTCTGCATTTCCTTGAAAAACTATGAATTAGTGTTTGAAACCACTCATGTTTCAATCTATCTTACTTCTTCTAGAACAGGACCACTTCACATTCCTGATTCGAAAGAAATTCTTACTTGATTCATTACCAATTTTCAGTCATGTTAAATATTTGCTTTCTTACATTCGCATTCATCTTTTAAAAATGGTCTTCTGATCTTATGTGGAAATACCAATATCTTTAGAAATTAATTTGTAATTTGCTATTGCCATATTACCTCATCTTTTAGCAGCTATAGTATAGTATATTTTAATCATTTCTTTCAAATATTTATTAACCTTATCATCCTCTTTACTCTATAACATTATTAAATAAGATAATGGGCTAACACTTTCCCTGTATTAAAATACGCAGACAGAATTGTCCTTGCCAAAACAAAATATTCAATAATAATAACCAGTAAGGTTAAAATGAGTTATGGGGCTTCCCTGGTGGCACAGTGGTTGGGAGTCCGCCTGCCGATGCGGGAGACGCGGGTTCGTGCCCCCGTCCGGGAGGATCCTACATGCCGCAGGGTGGCTGGGCCCGTGAGCCATGGCCACTGAGCCTGCGCGTCCGGAGCCTGTGCTCCACAACGGGAGAGGCCACAACAGTGAGAGGCCCGCGTATCGCAAAAAAAGAGTTATGGCTTCTTCGATGTTGTTACCTATCCTCAGCACTGAGTGCCTTCATGGTCCCTTCATCTTTCCTACTTAAGAAAAAAGGGGCAGGGAAGGGAAGAGAAGGGAATCCTCATTTTCCTTGGTATCAATATAAAAGTAACTTGGATCAACAGCTTACTCATCAGAAAAGGATATTTCATTATGGACAGAAGGCCCTGCCTTCCTTCTCTCTCTCTCTCTCTCTCTGACTTCTTCCTTCCCTCCCTCTCCCTTCCTCCCTTCCTCTCTCTCGGATCTTTGGGATTTTTGTCCACGTAGTATTACATTATGCATGTGGTTAGCTAATCATTGAACAAATAGAGGATTCTCCCTTCTTCATCCTGCTTTCTGTTTTTGAAAACCTTTCAAAGGCAGGAAAATATGGACAATTTTATTTTAAATTTAAAGGCCAAAAGAATAATTCTATTAGGAATTTTGCTTATTCTTTTATAGTCACATCACAAAAATCCAAAAAGTAAATTCAGTTCCTTCTGTCCTAAATGAAGATATATGTTTCTCAATATTGGCTTTCGATGATTTTAGTATTATTAGAAAACTAAAGGTCCTCCGATCCAGGATAGAAATCAAACATGCCGCACAACAAAATGGGTGAATTGGTTTCCAGTTCCACGTGCACGTATGTGTCTGTGCACATGCATTTAACAGCCAATTAAGTTATATGAAAATGCTGCAAGGAAATATAAATGATTTGAAATTTGAAGTACATGTGAAGAGCATTTACTCTAAAAAGTATGATCTGAAATTTAAAAACAGAGATTATTTGGGGTTTTGTTGTTGTTCTTAGAAGCAGATCCCTCAGGCCCTGATTAGTTTTACATAATAATATTATACATCTTTAAAGGCATTCCACAGTTTGCATTGTTTATTAATTCAGACTGGCTCTGCTCAAAATTAGCCCAAATCACAAAGGTTTTATGACAAATATAAGACATCTACAGTGTTTCAGCTACTGAATTTTACGGATTATGCTTCTACAGTATCTTATAGATCATTTTCCTTCACTAATTTGTCAGAGCAAAATTCTTCACTAAAT
This sequence comes from Phocoena phocoena, assembly GCF_963924675.1. NCBI lineage: Eukaryota > Metazoa > Chordata > Mammalia > Artiodactyla > Phocoenidae > Phocoena > Phocoena phocoena. Next base: position 8,312,445 of record NC_089231.1, read on the forward strand.
ATCTTTGTCTCACCCTGGAGATGATGAAAGAAAAGTATCAATATGCATTCGCTTCAGGCTCTCACAATCTACTAGAAAGTCCCATTAAAAAAAAAATCAAACTGTTGTCATCAAACTATCAAGATGTAGACAACTCTGGGAATAGGTTTCCCCTTAAAGAACAGGAAAGTGGACCTTAATAACTAAAGTTTAAACAGCAAAATAAACACCCCCTCCACTGTGACACACACCCTTACAGTCTGCTAAGTCTAGCTTTCAGCTAAAAACGTTTTTACCAAATGCCAATCCCACATCAGGATTCATGACAAATTATGGGAATTCACATTGATTAGATGATTTCTTCTCAGATGTGAGTCTATCATTATGCAAACATGTATGAAAACAACACTCCTGCTGTTAGTTTATTATACTCATTAAGTGTGCTACAATTTACGATTACATTTGAAGCCCAGGGCTCACTGTGTGCTTTAAGAATTGCCAAATCTTTAGATGGCCCAGATCTTTATGCTTTAGGTCCAGAGCTCAGAATCCCAGAAACACAGGAGGAGGCAATTTAAGTAACAAAGTATTGACAAAAGTCTACAGTAGATATTATTTTCAAACAAAGTAGCAATAACGACAATGATTACAGTTTAAGCTTTATTTGGTGTCAACAGGATGCTGTGCACTATCCTGGTGATACAGATGCAGTAGCAAGAAATCTAAAGAGAGGACACAATGAAGATCATAAGATACACATGCACACACGCACAGGACGAGAGATGACAGGGAAAGGCAAATTACTTGTAGCACATAAAACTGGGGCATGCTCTGTGAACGTCTTTATCAAGTGTCTTATACAGGCATAAGTAAGTTAAACGTTTCAGATGGTTTAATGAGAAAACTTCAATGTTTCATGCAACCGAACACATTCTTAAGAAGGAGGGGGAGCCCACGAGGCCAACGGTACGTAGCAATGCTACAAACACTGCTGTCCATCTCTACCTGCTGGGTGTTGACCAAGTCTCCAGAGGACAGGGGACCAGGAGGGAGAGTGGACAAGGCGACACGGATTCCACAATGCCAAGCCAGAGACGAACTTCCAAGCAACAGGCTGAAAAGAAATCACTGCTGAAGGTAATGAAACACAGGCAGAGCTCCCAGTCAGCCCTTCAGGCTCACAGAATTTAAAAGGCAAGGACGGTTCCTAAGGACTCGAGTTACCTGGGCACAGAGCTAAAATAATTGCTCAAGCTCCCAGGAGAAACCACCTTTCCAATGTTTAAATGCTATTACTCTGGATTTGTTGAATTCTGCACAGATTTGAGGGTTTCTGTAATCTTCTAGCAGAAGGATTAATCAGTTAATACACTACATGAATGCTCTATGAAAAAAAATTTTTTAAGCCGAAGCAATTCATTGAAGCGTTTAATAAAAATAAAGACAAAAAATCAAGCACAAATAGGACAGGATTTTTCTCTCATTTACAAGAATATGTTGAATAAATATACCTTAAATACCCATGACATTTAGAATTTTTAACACTGAAATGGAAAGAAGCAATAATGTAATCAAAATATTCATGGAAAATTGATGTTTGAAGGTACGTTTTGTAAATACTCTTAACCATCATAGCCCAAGGAGAGGTTTCAGGACACACACACACACACACACACACACACACACACACAACAGTCTATGCAAGAAGACTAATAACTAACATTTCATTTTTTAAATGGTTAGTGAATAACCTCTATCTGCCAAGACCTGTGCTAGATCTTGAGAACATGTGGTTAAAAAACACACATGATGCTTGCTTTCATAAACCTTATGGTTAGTGGGAAATACCAACAAATAGACAGTTATAATATATTATGATCAGCGATATGGGAGCAGCCAGGGCGGACACAGCACACTTTGGAACGTCAAGGAAGATATCCTAGAAGAAGAGGTATGAAAATGTTTCGCAGGAAAAACATGATTAGCAGGCTAACCAGACATGAGAAGGAAAGTGTGCAGGGAGAAGTTCTCAAGGCAGAAGGAAAAGCATGTGCAGGAGTCTTGAGATGAGGAAGAGTGAGCAACAAACTAAAGGTGAACCAGAGTCTGTTCACTGTGGACAGAACAGAGCTAAGTGGGAAGCAAATCAGAAAAGACCTTACAGATCACAGTAAGCATTAAGGATTGGAGGTTGTTCTTAAAGGGCTGAAGATAGAAGGCAAACCCACGTTTTATAAGAAGACTTAGTTGGCAAGATGGTCGGAGAGGACTAAAGGAGATGATGAATTGCTTTGTCATTTCTAATCAAACTAACGTGTGTGTGTGTGTCGGTGAAATCCTTTGAAAAAGTCACTTATAGGGAAAAGACAGGTCTACAACTGTAGGAGAATATGAGGTCAAAAATGTTTCAAAGTTTATTTTTTAAAGAGAGTTTTAAAAAGATGTTTGTTTATTCCAGTGGGAATGGAAGTGGGGAGAGAGACTATTTAAAGATTGTGGGAAAACAATTTTGTGAAAACCTAACAATGGATTAAATAGTGTGGATGTTATTCAGAGAAAAGCTGGAAAGAACTTAGACCAGAGTCGGGGAGTATGTGCTCCATTATAACCCAATGGGATGAATCAAGGCTATTTAGATACCAGTCAGACTGTCAGACATTTACCAGGCAACTGAGAAGCTACTGTTAGGTATTCTCAAGGTGGACGGGCAGTAAGGTTACTTGCCCTGAGTGATGAGGAAGATGGTAGGTGAGAAGTCAAAGGAAATAGAAGGTTTAAAATAAGAGCAAACAAACTAGTAAAATACAAAAATAATTCTAGGAGGCATTTCTGAGTCAGAGGAGTTTGAAAATTTTTTCAGTAAAATATATTAAATGTGTGTGCGTGTGTGTGTATACGTGTGTGTGTGTGTGTGTGTGTGTGTGTACCTCTCTGTGTGTACCTGTATGTCTGTGTGAGACAGAGAGACTCTGAAATACATTTATTCATCAGAGCCAAGAAAGAAAGTGCTGGCATTACAATACCACACTGCTATTACTAGTAATAATAATAATAATGATGGTAACAATGCTATCCTCAAATACTCAGTACTTCCTAAGAGCAAAGCTATAAGGAAGGCACTTATGGGAAATGTAAGTCAGTTTAGGGCTTTTTCTGTGCTTTCCTCGAGCATAATTCTATTCCTTTTTGCATGCCTAGGCACGGGCTCACACACACACGTGCACGCCGCGCGAGGTTAACAGAACCAAGTGTGAAGCAGAAAGTGTTGCTACTCTAGGAATTCCAAATGAGCATGGACGGGCTGGAAATGAGACTTCAAGAAAGACAGAAGTGGGCTTTTAAAACAATAAAAATATGGAAAGAAGAAAATACATTGCTTGGCATAGACGCCAGCTGTTTACAAGTTAAAACATAATAGATTCAGCAGCTTACTTAGAAAATCATCAATTCACAAGAGTGCCAGGTAATATAAATTTCTCATACTGCCCATGAAAAGGTATGAGTGGCTTCACACTTACTGTTGCAGAATATGTGACATGCACATAGAAACATTAATAAATTTATGTACAAATATACTGACCAAACCCATCTAGTAGGTTTATAATATAAAACATGATTGTATAGTTTTACTTGCATAAAAACTTACTGGTATCTTTCTAATTGGTATTTTATATGTAATATAAATATACTATATCAATACATTTATGTTATTAACATATTATTACCTCATTGATATGTTATATATGGGCTACAGGCCCATCGAGTAGTTTTATAATATAAAGCATGATTGTATATTTAGTTTTACTTGCATAAAAACTTACTGGTATCTTTCTAATTGGTATTTTATATGTAATATAAATATACTATATCAATATATTTATGTTATTAACATATTATTACCTCATTGATATGTTATATTATTTTGACATATGCATCTTCTTGTTATTGCATTATATCAGGATATAGTAATAATCACTGGACCCATTCCTGGTGATATTAAGTTTTATCATTTAAGTTGTGAATATTCTCTCTGTTAACTATTTTTTTCAGTGGTTGATGATGCCAGAGGGATTCAATTACTACTTTAGTGATTGTAAAAGAATATTTTTTCTATTTCTGTCACTCATTTTGCAATTTTATTGCTCATTTTTTGGTAAAGAAGTGTTTCCTCCTCTCCCCAACACCCCTTATATACTGTGCCAAAAAGTAGGGATGTGCTTCACAGCTTATGGGGAAATGGCAAGAAGACACACAGAAACAAGCTGGAAGAGGCTCTCATGTGCCACATTGGGGTCAATTTAAGTATCAAAGTAAATAATGACAGGAACTGACTACAAATTAATTTTTTTAAAAGAGTCCATAAATGATATTATAGAAATAAGAGAAAGTCATTTTTAAACACAAATAACATACCAATAGGAACGTAACTCCTTTAATGAACTTTATCCATAGATACATCAAAGTAGTTACATTCTTTAATAAAATTATCTGAAATATATATCTTTATATCAATTATACGTTTAAACCAAGTATCAGATGTAATGAATATATTGCTTTCACATTTATATTGAGATTTCTTCCCAAATGTGAAGTATCAAATAGTATTCACTGTGCTCAGCGACAGGAAAGTTCTAAGTACAGTGGCAGAAGCTTAGTCATGAAGAACGTAAATATAGAAACAGAAGACAGTATGCTCTGCAATAATCGCCATCAAAAGCAATAAGCAGAAGCGTTCTGAGCACAGGTTCTGGAGACAAGGCTGACTAGGCTTTAATCTTGTTTTAGAATTTGTTCCTTACTTGCCAGATGCCTGACTTTCCTCAAATATAAAAAGAAGTGAGTATTAAATTATTTAAAAAGTAAAATGCCAAAAACATGGACACGTTTCAAGTACGCAGTAAAGGTTGGCCATTAATTATTACTGGTGTTATCAACTTAATAACATGAGGACCAACAAAGAGGGCAAGAAGAATTGTGGAGAGTAGATTCAAAACAAGAAAAAGTGCAAACCATTTAGAAAAACTGGCAAGGCCTAGAAAGTATAAAAGGCAAATTTTAGTTGTTATGGAATATAATAAATTAAAGGGTGCTTTAATGAAATAATTTATTTTGAAATGTGTTCCTGAAGAAAAACAATGTTTTGGTATCAATTTCTTTTTTGAAAAGCACATTTTGATGCAGTAGATATGGTGCTTCATTATAATGCTTGAATGAAAAATGTTTGTTTGTATATGGCAGAAACAAATTTGAAATCTTGTGCCTCCTCTATTTCTTTAATCCCTTCTTTAAATTCTCATTTTTAATCTGGATACACTATAGTCATGTAAATCTCTTTAAAGAATTGGCATTTCAAACTAGTTGTTCATTCTTTTGGAGAAAAAAGATTAATGTTGTCATTATTTGCATGGATTTTAAAAAGATAAATGAGTTCAAATTGCCCATAATTTAGCTTTTTGAATATAAATGATAAGTCGTTTGCCAATACAGCTGCAGGTAATTTTACTGAAAGAGAAGGATTGCCAATATTTTACATTTTATGCTGTGGCATTTACCCCCAAAATGTTCTGCGCTTCTCATCTGCTGTCAATTAAAACCCTGAGTCTCTATGAATCTTACTACCCATTCCTATGTAAAAACAAACAGCCATATTGATCGAATTATCTCCCAAAATACAACTGTGACTCTGCACAAGTCTAATGAATATGCCACATATACCAAAAGGAGAGAAAGCACTTGTAAAGGAACTCACTGAGATATTTTGCAGTATGAATTATTCATATACGTGAATAATATATGAAAATATATAACATATGAATATATAATATACATAATATATAAACATATATTTCTATTAAAAACAGTTCAAGCTACAATCACTTTACATATTAGAATACATGCTACACACACACACACACACACACCACACACAATTAACTTACAAACACTCAATGCAGCAAAAGTTTCCTGTTGATTGCAGAGATAAAGTAGATCAAATGACTTTTTTGACAGCAAGAGTCAAAATGGAGTTCAGGGATCTGCTAAAACCCTGTGAGGCCTTACCGTTCTGGGGCTTCCCTGGTGGCGCATTGGTTAAGAAATCTCTTGCCAGTGCAGGGGACACAGGTTCGAGCCCTGGTCTGGGACGATCCCACATGCCATGGAGCAACTAAGCCCATGTGCCACAACTACTGAGCCTGCGTGTCACAACTACTGAAACCCGCACACTTAGAGCCCATGCTCCGCAACAAGAGAAGCCACCGCAATGAGAAGCCCGCACACCCCAACAAAGAGTAGCCCCCACTGATTGTAGCTAGAGAAAGCCCATGCCCAGCAACAAAGACCCAACACAGCCAAAATAAAAATTAATTAATTAACTTAATTTTTTAAAAAAGAAGCATATCTACTAGTTTCTACAACACCATTTGTTGAAGAGGCTATCCCTTCTCCATTTTGTATTCCTGGCATCCTTGTTGAAGATGAACTGATCATATAATTGTGAAGTTATTTCTGGGCTCTCTATTCTATTCCATTGGTCTTTTGTCAGCACCGTACTGTTTTGATTACAGTAACTGCACAATATATTTTGAAATTAGGAAGTGTTATGCCTCCAGCTTTGTTCTTCTTTCTCAGGATTGATTTGGCTATTTGTGGTCCTTTGTGATTTCATATGAATTGTAGGTCTGTTTTTTCTGCTTCTGTGAAAAAGTATCTTTGGAATTTCCATAGGGATTGCATTGAACCTATAGATCAATGGGGGTAGCATGAACATTTTAGCAATCCATGAACATCGGATGTATGGATAGTCATATTAAAAGAATGAAGGTGGGGCTTCCCTGGTGGCGCAGTGATTGCGAGTCCGCCTGCCGATGCAGGGGACACGGGTTCGTGCCCCGGTCCAGGAAGATCCCACATGCCGCGGAGTGACTGGGCCCGTGAGCCATGGCCGGCGAGCCTGCGCGTCCGGAGCCTGTGCTCCGCAAGGGGAGAGGCCACAACAGTGAGAGGCCCGCATACCGCAAAAAAAAAAAAAAAGAAAAAAAAGAAATAGAAAATATAAACAGATTTATACCAGTTCAGAGATTGAATCAGTAACCAACCTCTACCCCTAAAGGAAAGCCCAGAATCAGATAGCTTCACTGGTGAACTATGCAAATTTTTCAAACAAGAATTAACACCAATCCATTTCCAACTCCTCCAAATAATAGAAAAGGAGGGAACACTCCTATCTCATTCTCTTAGGAGAGAATAATCTTGACACCAAAGCCAAATAAAGACATCATACGAAAACTATAGACCAATTCTCCTTATGAAAGTAAAGGCAGAACTCTTCAACAAAGTACTAGAAAATTGAATCCAGCAGCATATTAGAAAATTACACACCATGACCAAGTGGGATTTATTCAGGAATACAAGTGTGGTTCAACATACGAAAACCAATCAAAGTAATACACCACAACAGACTGAGGGAAAATTCATGTCACACGATAATCTCAGTTGGTGCAAAAAAAGCTTGTGACAAAAGCCAAAACCCTTTCACGATAAAAACACTGCATAAACTAGGAATAGAAAGGAACTTCCTCAACCTAATAAAGGGCATCTATGAAAAACCCATAGCTGGTATTTTACTCAATGATAAGAGACTGAAAGTTTTCACTCTAAGATCAGGAACAAGACAAGGATAACCAGTTTGGTCACTAGTATTCAACATTGTATTAGGAGGTCTAAACAGAACTCTTAGGCAATTAAAAACAAAACAAAGGCGTCCAAATTGGGGAAAAAAGTGAAAGTATCTCTACTTGCAGAAAAACTAATCTTCCATATAGAAAATTCTAGAAAATCCACACACAAAAAATCATTAGAGCTAATAAACAAAATCGGCAAAATGGCAGAATAAAAGATCAACACACAAGAAAATCAGCTGTATTTCTATACACTGGCAATGGATAATCTGAAACTGAAATTAAGAAACAATTCTATTTACAATAACATCAAAAATATAATACTCAGGAATAAATTTAACCAAAGAGGCACAAGACTTGTACACTGAAACTATAAAACATTGCCAAAACCAAAACCTCTTTTAATTACCTCAAGAAATGGAAAGACATCCCATGTTCATCAATCAGAAGACTTAATAGTGTTAAAATGGCAATACCCCAACCCCTACAAGTGATCCTCATAATCACTGCAATTCCTATCAAAATCCTATCATTAGCCTTTTGCAAAAATTCATATGATTCAAAATACACATGGAATTTTAAGTAACCCCAAATAGCCAAAATAATCATGATAGAGAACAGAGTTGGAGGACTCACTTCCCAACTTAAAAACCTACTACAAAGCTACAATAATCATAACAGTGTCCTGCTATCATTAGGATAGACATGTGGGTCAATGGAATAGAACAGAGATTCTAGAAATAAACCCATACATCTGTGGCCAGTTGATTTTCAACAAGGGTGCCAAGACCATTCAATAGGGAAAGAATAATTTCTTCAATAAATGGTGCTATTACAACTGGAAATCCACACAGAAAAGAATGAAGTTGAACCTCTAACTCATACCATAAAAAAAATTAACTTAAAATGAATTAAAGACCTAAATGTAAAGTTAAAGCTATAAGACTATTAGAAGAAGACATAGGTGTAAGTCTACATAACATTGGATTTGGCAATGGAATCTTGGATATGAAGTCAAAAGCACAAGCAACAAAAGAAAAAACAGGTAAAACTGGACTTCATCAAAATTAATTTTTTTGTGCATCAAAGCATATTATCAAGAAAATGAAAAGAGAGCCTACAGAATAGGAGAAAAAATTGCAAGTCATATATCCAATAAGAGTCTAGTTTCCAGAATATATAAAGAAACTTTACAATTCAACAACAAAAAACAAACAACCACCGCCCCACAAACAGGCAAAGGACTTTAGTAGGCATTTCTCCAAAGATATACAAATGTCCAACCAGCCCATGAAATGATGTTTAACATACATGTTCAACAACAGTCATTAGAGAAATGAAAATCAAAACCACAGTGAGATACCACTTTATACCCACTAGGATAGTCATCATCATAATCATAATCACAATCACAACAACAAAGAAAATATCAAGTGTTGGCAAGGATACGGATAAATTGGGATCTTTATACATTGCTGATAGAATGTAAAATGGAGCAGTCATTGTACAAAACATTTTGGAGTTTCTTCAAGAAGTGAAACAAGGAATTACCATATAAGACAGCAATTCCACTCATACATATATATTCAAAATAATTTTAAAAGGGATCACCAAAAACTTGTATGCAAATGTCCATAGAAATACTATTTACAGTCACCGAAAGGTGGAAAAAACCCAAATACCCATCAACTGATGATTGAGCAAACAAAATATGGTATATTCATACAACGAAATACTATTCAGACATAAATGAAACATACATAAATGACACATGCTAACACATAGATGAACCTCAAGAACATTATGCTGGATGAAAGGGCCAGACATAAAAGTTCACACAGTATATGATTTCATTTATATATTCAGAAGAGTTAAATGCATAGAGACAGAAGCAGATTGGTGACTGCCAGGGACTAGGGGAGTATGAAATGGGTAATGACTGAGTATGGAATAGAGATTTCCTTTGGGGTGATGAAAATGTTTTGGAACTAGATAGACATGACGGGTGCACAAGGCTGTGAATGTTACACTTTAAAATGGTTTGTTTTATACTAAGATGACTTTTGCCTCAATAATATATATTTTTCTTAGAAAAAAAGAATGAGTATGGCAATCAGCGCTGAGGAGACAGCAATAAGTATGACACAAATTCTTACCTGTGAAGTTTTTAACCAAGTAAACCTCAAAGAAACAATTACAAAATAGGCATAGCTCATATGTAGGGCTGGATAGTTGGGAAATGCATTCTTGGAAAATGACCACAAATTGAATCAACTCCATACGGTACCCTTTCGGCATAGTTGTGAAGGCAATGAGATCCTGGATCAGATATTCACAACTATTCTTTGACTCTTCAAATACCCAGCCATCTTGATATATCTGCAATGATCATACATTGCAAGTGAATTGGCCCAGGCTGCAGTGATGCATGCCATACACTCCAAAACATCAAAGGTTATTAAAAATTGCAAATTGCCTACTGAACTTGATCCTAGATTAGCGCAGCCATTTCCCTGAAGTCATCTAAAGCTATCTTAAAACTCACATTTTTAATTCCCTGCTTAATATCCTTCCCGGCTTGCTTTGCAGGCTACAAGAAACAGATAAGGATTCAGGGTTCTCCAGCTTAGGAAGAGTAACCCCTGTCCTGTGGAGAATTGGGTCTCCTGGTATTTATAATAATATAATAATTACACACACTTTTATAGCACTTTACTTGTATCACTTTTCTAAACGACTTACATGATTTAACTCACTGACTCATCACTCCAACACTACTTTGCAGAGGAGGAAACTGGAGAACAAAGAGGAGATAAACATCCCCAGGTCACATTGCTAGTACGTGCTGGAGCTGGGTTTCAAGCTGAGATAATCTTGCTCTAGAATCCATACGCTGAACCAATATGTACATTCTCACAAGGTCTCTGGAAGGCTCTGCCCCTAGTTGCTTGCTGAGCAAGGAGCTATGCATTCAGCAGGTAGTGAAACTTGCATTCAAGTTTCACGTTCAGACACTAACATCATTCTTTAAAAGATGGTTTAAAATCAACATGTGAAAATCATGTTCTTAACTCTAGATTCTATATAAATATAATTTTTTACTTCAAAAGAAATTATTTAGGCCCTGAACCCTACCGATGCATTCACTATGAGGTAGAATACCTCTTTACACCAGATGAAAAATGTTGAGTCATCTTCATTATTTTTAGATAAAATAAATATGAAATAACATTGATTTCCCCACCATTTGTTTATTAATTCAGTATTTTTAAGCACTGGCTATGAGTCAGCCTTGTGCTATGAGAATGTAGTGAGATGTAACAGAAGTGGTCTTTGACCTCATGGAACTCACAGTAAGTGGGAGAAACACTAAAACAGTATTCATACAGATATATAAAGATTATGATATCTATTATGCTGGGAAAATGCAAGTGGCTTAAAGATAATGATCAGTATGTAAAAAAGGTCTCAAAAAGAACTTAAATTTCTACTGCTGAAAAATAATTTGCAAATATATTAGGAATCCTGAAGGATACTTAAAAATAAAAAGCACATAAAAGATAATTCCAGATAATTTTGTTAATATTCATAAGATGAGCAAATTTATCCTATTTTAAGGAAAGAACATAAATCAAAAATGACATTAACGGTGAAATTTTAAAAAATAAAACACAAGGTAAAGAAAGACTGATTAATTATGCAAGGATTGTACACAATTCAGGATTATCCAAATCCTCTGATCCTTTATTTTGTTCTCTTACCCTGTCTCTGTATATCCCAGGGTAACCATATTTTAATCCCCAGCTTAAACGTAATCTCCTTTCTAAAATATCATTCTGAACTCTGCCCTCCTTCCAGCCAGCACAATTTGTTATTTTCTCTCAATATCCAAAATATTGTGTCTTTCTTAAGGTGCTCAAAACATTCGGTATTGCATTATGCATATCAAAACATTCGGTGTTGCATTATGAATATCAAAACATTCGGTGTTGCATTATGCACATCAGGGTTTTACCTCTACCTGAGCCATCTCTTTATACCACAGAACACCTGTAGTGCTTTTCACAGGCAACAGCTATTGAGAACAAATTATTCTGTCACCCCCTGGTTGTTGATATTTCTATTATAAAAAAGAATAACAGATTTGTAGCTACATTTATTGCTACATTGTCCAATGCATATTCTGGTGGACCAAACAATATAATTCTCTGATTCAGAAATAACTTGTAAATTTAAGTTATCTTAGCCATATTTGAATGAGTCATTGGGGAGTAGGTTTGGTACAGCTTTGAAATTGTTTTTATAAGAAAAATAGTTCACGACAAGTAATTCATATTAAGTTGTACAACAGATGTTATGTACAAAGATGTCCTATTGAATTTATTTTCTCTTATCTTCTAATGTCATCCATTGCAAAAATTTTTCAAAAAGCAAAAAAGAATTTAGATCCTGAAACACCTACCACAAAATAGTACGATGAACAGAACATAATTTTCAATTTCAAAAATTAAGCACAGCTATAATAGAATAATTGGCATACTTTTATACTATTTTTGACAGTAACATAGTATTATAATAATAACTGCAATGAAATAGTACTTTAACTTCATTTGGTACTGACATAAGGTTGTTTTTGGTTGGCTATTAGTTCTGATTTAACATAATTTTTTTTTAAACACAGAATTTATCAGAAATAGGATATACAGAGAATTGATTTTTAAAGTTTAATTTCCATGCTTTTCTATTGTAATTTCAAAAGCTTAATGTAGTCGCTTTTTTAAAAATTAGCCCATTGAGAATCAGAGGGATTTGAAATACCTCAAGAAGCTACTGAATTTCACTACCCACATACTCAGTACCTTCAACTATACAATGTACAGTTGTTTTTCTATTCAAAGATCGCAATTTTACACAAGTCCATAATTCTTTTTTCATGTTCAATGTTTTTCATAGTCAAGGCAAACAAAATATATGCTTTTAATAAGAATGTAAATCCGAGAAGAAAAAGCAATTTGTATAGAAAGTGAGATAATTGAGAAACCAAATTCTGCCCCATTAGAAACAGTAAATGTTGGAAGACAGTGAAACAATGTCTACAGGCGTCTCAGTGAAAAAGACTGTAACCTGAGTAATAGATTTGGCTACATTTTCACTACATTTATTTAAATGTAGCTCAAGTTACCTTTCAAGCAAAAAAGTACCAGGCAGACATTCCCACGGACGCAATAAGTCAGAGAACATACAGGCATACCTCATTTTTTTGCGCGTGGCATACACTGCGCGGTTTAGAAACGGAAGGTTTCTGGCAACCCTGCCTGGAGCAGGTCTACGAGGCGCCATTTCTCCAGCAGCGCTCGTTCACTTCACATCTCTGTCGCGTTGTAAATTCTCGCGATATTTCAGACCCTCCACCAGCAAAACGATTACCCCTTGCTGAAGGAGTAAATGATGGTTAGCATTGTTTAGCAATAACTTATTTTTTAATTAATGCATGTGCATTTTTTAATACATAATGTTACTGCTCACAAGCTACAGTGTAGCGTGAACATAACTTTTATGCGCACTGGGAAACAAGGAATTCGCGGGACTCACTTGAATGCGATATTCTCTTTCTGGCGGTGGTCTGGAAGGGAACGTGGGATGGCTCCAAGGTATGCCTGTACTCATGACTACTCTTAACAAGTTCTCAAAAACAACTATTTAATGATACAATCCAGCTAATCCAGATATATTTCAAAATAAAGGACTCAAGAACAGGGAGGCTGTGATGGTGCATATCACACATTTAAATACAGAGCTATGGTGTGAAAATGTGTAAGAATTATAAAACAGGATGTAAACATGGAAAACCCTAACAAGTTAGAATAGTATGCAAAAATCAGAAAGAAGAGAACTCTAAGTGTGCTAACATTATCGATTTTCATAGAGAGAATAAAGAGAGATTATCTTAAATTATTTTAAATATTATCTCTATAAATCTAAAGAGAAGCACATATGAACAAAGAGAAGCTATACCTCAGAGAGAGGAAAAAATACTCATTTTAAACTGAAAGATGGAGGAAAAAATACTTATTTAAAGATATATCTATATAATTTTCCTTGAATGCCAATAATATATATTCTTTGAAAATAAAATAATAAATTGCAAATAAGGCAAAATAAGCATACAAAAGTATTGTCAAATACATTCATTAAAGTGCAAAGATAATATTTAATGCTATCCTGCATCTTGAACTTCTTACCATTTCACCATCAATCCAGACTTAGTGAAACAAAACCCCAATTCAAGATCCACCTCTTCAAGGAATCCTTTCTCACTTGTCTACAAACTAATGGAAACACCTTTGTCTCTACCCCCCATAAGCACAGAACAAGCAAATGTAGCACTGTTGCCAGCAGTCAGTATTTAGCCAAACTGAATAAGATTCATTTTACATTTTGAAGCGTGGTTGAAATACAGAAACATGCATATCTGTTCCCTCTTTTCTCAAAATAGTATTACATTATGAACAATCAGCTTAAAGGTTTACTCTTCTCACTCAGTTTATCTATGTGTTTGGTATTTTTTTACACATTTCAGAAAAATTGCAGTATTAAAATTGTTTAGGTTAATTTTCAGAGAAAATTTTCACTGATTATAAACTATATTATGGAATATTTCAGTGTTTAATTATAATATATTTTCACTTTATTTCCTTTTCTATGGTTATTATAATTTACATAGTTTCTTATAATTTAATGTCTGTGGTTTAAAGAAACAATGTTTAAATGCAGGATGCTACCTTTTATAATACATAAAGTAAAATTGAAAAATAAGAGAATTATTCTATGCTATGTAAGATGTTAACCTAAGAGAAACCTGGATGAAGGGTATACAGAATTCTATTTTTGTTACTTTGATGTAAAATTATCTCAAATTAAAAAGTTACAAATTATATGGCTTTGAGCCAACAATTCCACTTCTACGACATTATCCAAGAGGTGAGGGGAGTCCAACAGTAGCAAATTTGTTAAATGAATTAAATAATATTCACAAATCATACCCACTGAAAATTGTGGGCCCCCATTATTTATTATGAGAAAGTAAAAATTATCTTGGAGTGCAAATTTTGGTCCTTCTATTCACTGGGCTGTAGTAAAAGTTCTGCTCTATATTTTATAATCTAATCATTTGTACAATACAAAGCAGAATAAGCTAAGGTTCCAGGAAGAATTCTAAGCAAAGTAAAAACAGGTTTAAAAAGGGTCAATACATTAGGCTGGAAGGGATCAGGAATGACTAGATTCAGAAGAGGACAATAAATAGAATGTGAAATATCTCATAATCCATAAGGTGAATAAAGTGGTATAAATGCTGATTAAAATGATAATCTTTGACACTTTTTAAAAACAATTCATTGTATTGACTTCATATTTACTTTTCATAGATTTTCTGTTTTCCATTTATTATTCTTATTATTTGTTAAAAGTCCAGTCAAGGGGAACTAGCAGTGGACTCTCCAGCCTCTCCATTCCAACCTGAACTGCCAATGGGAGAGTGGCCCCCTTGCAGAGCCACCCTCCTCCCTGTCTTTTAACAGGTGTCTCCTGCAGCCCCCAAGTTTAAACCCACAGGTGTGTACCTGCAATGGGGCTGATATATATGTACACTCATCAGGGAACTACGACAACCAGGCAAAGGAAGTGCCAGAAGAAGGAGAGCCTTGGCTTCTCCTATGCCTTTGTGGGCTTTTTCATCCGTGTGAGTCTACCCAGGGGTCCATTGAGGCCTGGCCCTCCCGCTATAATCCAGGCTCACACCTCGAGGTTGCTTTTCTTTGAGATTGTCAGGGACAGGCGGTTCCTGGCTTGGTATCAGCTCTCCTGTTATGCCTGCTGAGGCTTATTTCACTCTTTTTTCCACTCTGGTGGTCCCCAGGTCTCCTGATGCTCAAAGCCAGGCCATTCCCATTGAGCTAGGCTGCCAGGTCAGAGTTCCTTCTGCATCATCTCTCATTAGCATCACACTAAGGTCAAAATCAAGTACGTGCAGAAGCTGGAAATCAAATCCATTCAGCCATTCAGCAGATAACATTTTCATGTCTCCTTCTCAGAGTCAGCCACTGGGCTGAGCCCTGGGGAGGGGGGGATGGGCAAGAGAGACAAGGTTCCTGTCCTCCTGAGGCTTACAGGGATCAGTTCCCTCCACTTTATTTCTTTTTAATGGTATAGACATGATCTATAGTGTTTAGTAAATGGTCCATATTTGAGTCATTTACATTTTCTCATAGAAATTTAGACTCAAAATGGTTTTTACAGGTAATCTGAATGTACTCCTTTGGGCTCCCATTTCCATATTTGTAACATTAAGGCATTGAAATACAATGTCTAAAAGTCATTTATAATTGCATTTCCAATATTAAAAGTCAATGAAATGAATTAATGAATGAATTAAATGAATGAATTAATGAATGAATTAATGAAATGAATTAAATTCTCAGCGAAGTTTTTGATGCAACTTAATAACAGATCCCAAAATGCAAATGACAAAATAAAGGATTAAAAGATCCTAGAAAACTTTGCAAAGGAAGTGTAAAGTAGTTGGAGGTGAAGAGGGCTTTCTAGGCTCATTACACACAAATACACAATGGGACAGAATAGAGAGCCCAGATACCACCCACACATATATAGAAACTTGATGTATGAAAAAAGTAGCATTGAACCTGAATGGAAAAGGACAGACTATTTAACAAATAGTGATGAGAAAATTGGCTAAACTTTTAGAAACATAAATCTGATCATTATCTCACACTAACCAAGAATTATTTCAGGTGAACTGAAAAACCTACATATGAAAATTAAAATTTGGAACAGTTAGAATAAAATGTACAAGAATATCTTTGTGATAGTAGGTCAGGGAAGAATTTCTCCAAAAATAAAAGAAGATAAATATATGTATCTAGCTATGGTGTGCTAAAGCTAAAATGATCTTAAAGATAGCCTTGCCCAATGCCTTAGTATACAGACAGAGACATAAAATCAAGGGGGACACAATCAGAAAATTAAGTATATGTTTAACAGTTTAACTTAATTTTCTGATTGTCTATCCCCCTTGACTTTAACAGTTTATGTGATTTCTTTCATTTTAATACGGAAACAGTTTATCAACTTTTTAAATCAGAATCACTTTGTATCTGATTAGAGATTGCTTGAAGAACTGCAATTTTTAAAAATTCTTGTTTAAAAATAAGAAATTGAATTAATGATAATTCAATGAATAAAATAAAATATTGTAAAATAAATTCAAATTTTCTTACATTTTAAAGACCTTACTAAATAAATGTGATTGTGAGATAATTGAAAAATTAATTTCATGAACAAATAAAGTGAAAAGCAGGAAAAAAGTACATAAAAGGTACAAGCAAAGCACTTTAACTGAAAAAGGGAGGTGGAAAACCACGTATTGCTTAGAAATTATGGGAAAAGCTTTGTAAATGAGGTGACTTTTTAAATGGTCTTAAAGACAGGTAGCACTGTGACAAGCCGTGATAGTGAGAGCAGAACAAATACTATATATCATATTATATACAGTAAGTATATACAATCAAGAGGCCAGAAGTGGGAAAATTCACCCATTTTACAATACACAAAAGGCACTATGACAGCAATGCCCTTCTCTATTTTTGCTGCCTATACTGGCTCTTTCTTGCTATTTTTGCTGCCTATACTGGCTCTTTCTTGCATTTTGGGGCTTAATTTCTATATAGCATCCCCACTTCCAATCTTGACCATGCCAACCCACACCTCAAATGCACAAATATTACTGTATTACTCCCCTGCTTAAAACTCCTCTTCTAAAATCCCAATGAATACACATCAGGGTTGTAACTTCCTATAACTTTAAATGTCTTCTAAAATCTGACTCTACTCTGGCACACTTTACACACAAGCGGTTCTGGGGTACTTATGGTTCACAAACGCAGATATTCCATGACCTTTGCCCTGCCCAGGTTACCCCATCACCCAGTCCTTCCTCCACACCCACTTAATGAGCCTGCCTCATCCATCAGAACAAACTCAGTCACCTCCATCCTGGTGCCTTCTTGGTTCTCAATGGCAAAGTCCCCTCCTACTAATCTCACCATCTTCCCTTGCAAAAGGCACGTATAACTCTGCATGGCAACTGTGTGTTTAATTTTTTGACCCCCTTATGAGACGTGCTCCTTGAAGGCAAGGTTCATGCTCTTTGCTTTGATGTGTCCTGAGCACCTACACGGTGACTACACAGAACAAGACATCAATATATTCAACATTCAGTTAGATACAAGTTATGCAAAAACAATAGCTTTCCTATAAATCAGTATCAACCAATTAGAAAATCTAATTTTAAAAGATTTCATTCAAAATGACAATAAAAACTTTAAAGTACATTAAGAGTAAATACAACAAAATGTTGGAAATATATGAAAACATGAAAAATTGGATCTGTTTCACAAGCTCATGGATAAGAATACTTAATAAATGAAGGTGAAAAAATTGGCTCTCCATAGGGAAACAAATAAGATTACAAATGTAAATCCTAAAATGAGGATTAATTACAGGTTGATTAAAGATCTAAGTGTATAAATAAATGCATGAAAGCAACCGACTAAAACAGAAAAATAGCAGTTTTATACTACCGTGTGGAGTAACTTCTTAAATAAGACACAAAAGGTATAAGCCATAAAGAGAATAAGTTTGATTTCATTAAAATTTAAAGTATCAGTAATACACAGGAGACCATAAGCAAATTTAAAGGCAAGCCATAACATGAAAGAAGATAATTGTAAAGTTTATTAACTGCATAAGAATCATCTTCAAAATACAGAGAGAACACCTATGAACCATTAAGAAAAAATATCACATAGAAAAATAGGCAGTGGGACTGAAGAGAGAATTTATAAACCAGGAAAATCCACTGATCAACAAACATATGAAAACGTGTTCAAACTGTAGAGAAATATAACTTTCACACACCCATTTATCCAAGGAAGGAAAAAGTCTCATCTGAAAATATAAGATGTTGGTGAGGAAGCAGAGTAAAAGGGACTTAAATTCAGGGGAGAGTGCACTTGGCTATACCATCTGGGATGCAATTTGGCGATATCTAGTCTGTGCCAACATATGCCCAGAAAATCCACCTCTAGGCATATAACCTAAAAACAAACAAAAAACTCCTGCACATTGCACTAGGAAATACAAACTGTGGAGTACTTATACCAAGGAATAGTGTACAGAATAAAATGAATAAATAGAAACTCCATCAAAATGATTAAATCTCAAAAAACATAATCTTGAGCAAAGTCAAGTATGTTTCAGGAAGTTACAAAGTGTATGATTCCAGTTATATAAAGCTGAAACTATGCAAAGCAACAGCACATATTACTAAAATAAATATAAAAATATAATAAATATAGAAAAACTATGCATAGAATTATAAACGTAAGTTTACTTCTGAAGTTACTGTGTTGGGGCTTCAACTTTACCCATTTTATTTCTGTTTTTAAAAAGTGAAGTAAATATAGCAAAATGTTATTTTTAAGACAGTTTTACGTTCTCTGCTTGAAATGTTTCATAACTTAAAGAAATATGGCAATATCAATTGCTTCTAAGGATGTGATATAAGTTCTCCCATTTCATTGGACCAATTGGAACAATTACTTGTGAGCAACCTGAAAACACCTAGTAAAGTGAAAATGCACATATTTTAAAACCTACAATTCTAATTCTAACCACATACCTTGGAGAAACTTGGATACATAGCATCAAGAGAATTATATAAGTGTATTTGTTGAAGTATAGTTTATAATAACAAAAATAGAAAAACCTCATTGATGTCCATTAACAGAAGAAGTATAGTTTATTTATGTAATACAGGACAATACAGCCATTGAAATGAACAAACTGGATCTATGTAGTAACATAGATAAATACTGAGTACAATTGTTCAGTGTGTTACTGTGATAAGATTGGTAAAATATGGGTAGTCTGTATGTGGCAGTTTGTAATACGATTCTGTATAATTTCCAGTATGTTTGAAATATTATGTAATTAAAAAAAACCTAAATGAAACAATGGTAGATAGTGTCGATAGCTTTGAATTACAAGTTTTAGTTTTAATTATTACTCTAGGTAATGAGAAACCATGGGAAAATTTAAGAGGGGGAATTATATGTTTCAATCTGAAATTTAGGAAAATTAATCTGGCAGAAGTACAAGAGTAATCGAGCTGGCAGTAAAAATAACTGTTGGAAAATCCCACCAACATTTGAGCCTGAAGTTATAGAAGCAGAATTTCAACTGGAAAGAGACCACAGAGGACAAAGACGTTTGCAGGCAGCACCAATAAGATACGGCATTTGGTTGTCTGTAGTGAATCAGAGAAAGGGCAGAGCCAGTATCGTCTCTAAGACGTGGTAGTCATTTTGAAATGACTGGTAGTATTAATAGAAATACCTACTTATATATGTTTATATGTGATGAAGTGCTCTATTTAGCCTCGTTGCATTGGGGTGCACTATGGGTATTAAGAAGGAAAGCTTTCATAAACATTTTGGCATATGCCAATCTGGAGATTGGAAGTGAGATTAAAATATCTACTTCAGATAAATCTTTTGAGAAGTAGGAATAAAACTGTAGGGTTCAGGACTGAAAAAGGATTCTAAGAAAAAGAGGTAAGAGTTTAAGAAACAGACCATCAGGAGGAGTCTTGCAGTGGTGGGCACGGGGAGGGCAGGAGGAGGGGGGGAAGCCGGTGAAAGATGCAGCTGAAAAGGCAGAAGGATGCACAAATGCAGGGATTCCTCGCCTTCCACACAGACGTGACACCAGCTATTAGAAACAGAGCACATGCATTTAGGGCTGGAAATTGGTAAGGTGTATACAATGGAAGGCCCAGAAGTGGAGGGCTTCCTAGGTGATACTATGTGCTTCTATTAGCTGAAACGAAGTGACGGTCGAAAAAAAAACATCAAATGACAGAGAAGAGCTAGTCAAGCACAGCCCAGGAGGCCCAGCACTCCAGGTGAGGAAGCATGGCAGCCCCGATGCAGGTGTGGCCAAGGCGTGATCAACCCTAGCGACCTTCACTCTGGTCACCATGCCTTCACTTACATCAATCCATGCACATCATTTTGCCAGACTAAAATGTCTAAAACACTTTAATCAAGTAATTGCTCTGGATTAAAATCCTGCCATGTTCCCACTTTGCGTCAAACATAAAACCCAGTGAAGCGTGTTGCCTAAAGCAAAGAAAGAGGTACTGTCCCAAAGGGGTGAAATATATAAAATACTCCAAAATGGTGATACTGCTTCACTGTGGCTAGTCAAGTCCCTGTCTGTTGTTTAGAAATACCACTATCAATAGGTAAAAGTCGTGCGGTCTACCATGTTCCTGCACTTTGAATATTTTATCTTATTTACAGCTTACAGTAACCTATGGAATAGCCTTTTGGCATGTGACACTCTATTTACAGATGAGGTACAGCGTTGGAAAGTCAGTGGACTCAACTGAAGCTCGCTCTTTCCAGAGCTTTTCCTCCCCACTATACTGTGCTAATGCTTGAAGCTTGGAACTCTTGAGTTGAGGCTTAAATCGTGTGAATAATCTGAAATACTGAGTTTTCCTGAAGCAGAGGTTTGTGGAGAGTCGTTTCAGAGACAAAAAGAATGTAGTCATTGCTAGAAGAGGGACAGCCATCAGCTCCATCGAAGTCATAAAATCACATATCATAAAAGTCAACATCAATGAGATGGAAGAAGACATTTCAGAATTACACTTTTGCATATAGGACTATTTTGGTAATGGTTTCCATGTTTAAAAATAAACACAAGTGAGAAAATTTCATAATTCTCAAACACATCTAAAGTGACGCATGGACCTAGGTTTCAAGGCCGGCAGATTACACGCAGCAAAGGGAAAGTGTTAAAGAGCTCTGAGGACCCACTGGTGACATTATCTTTGAGATTAAGAATTGAGACACAGCAGAGACAAAGCACTACAACAGAGATATTAAATGGCTCCAATCTATATTGGGAGGAAACCTACATAAAATATGTTATTAAGAAAAAGTATACCATGTCCTAGTCAAGGATGCCATATCAGAGGGCAGCCTCTACTGGGGTAAGAGTGAAATGCATTGTCATCAAAATGTGTGCAGTAGTTAGCACAGGTATTCTGAGAAGAAACTAGAAATGAGTGTAAAAGAATGAAGCCTTCAGACTCAGTGTTATCTCACCTCCCTTAAAATCACAGTCTTCCTCTGTAAAATAAAGATGATATCTGACCTACCCACTGAAGAAGGTGTTATTTTAAAGGGGAACTATATATAAAAGCATGTTTTAAATTGTAAAATACTATAAAAATACAAGTTGTTGGTATGACTCTTAATGGAAAATTCCTCTTGCTCAAAGATAGTTATCATAAGGTTCTAATTCATATACTATTTGAAATTTCAAAACCAATATTAAAAATAAATATATACATAAAGAACAGTCAAAATAGCAACTGAAACAAATACAACACAAGAAATACATCTAATGTTATAGAACTTAATTTTTTTTTTTTTCATTTAGGTAGCCTTAACAGAAATAGAGACACAGACGTGGAGAACAAATGTATGGATACCAAGGGGGAAAGAGGTGGGGTGGCAGGAATTGGGAGACTAGGATTGACACATATACATTATTGATACTATGTATAAAATAGACAACTGTTGGGAACATACCATATAGCACAGAGAACTCTACCTAATGCACTGTGGTAACCTAAATGGGAGGGAAGTCCAAGAGGGAGGGAATATCTGTATGTGTATGGCTGATTCATTTTGTTGTGCACTGGCGTATACCACAACATTATAAAGCAACCATTCTCCAATAAAAATTAATAAAAAAAAATTTAGGTAGCCTTTAAACAAAACTTATGCAAAACAAATGCACTTTGGGGGTTTTTGTTGTTGCATGGTGTGTTCTTAGGGAAGCTAAATTTTAGTGCTTTCTCAAAGAATTTTCAGAAAGTGTCTTTAGGTGAAGTTAAAAAATATTATAAATTGAATAACATCCTTAGGTAAGATTTTTTTTTTTTTTTTTGCGGTACGCGGGCCTCTCACTGCCGTGGCCTCTCCCGTTGCGGAGCACAGGCTCCGGACGCGTAGGCTCAGTGGCCATGGCTCACGGGCCCAGCCGCTCTGCGACATATGGGATCTTCCCGGACCGGGGCACGAACCCGTGTTCCGTTCATCGGCAGGCGGACTCTCAACCACTGCGCCACCAGGGAAGCCCTAGGTAAGATATTAAGACATTTTCCAGCTGATATATCGCCTATTACAGCCTTTGTATTGCAATTCAGTTGATAATGCTAAAGCTAATTATGAAGAGGTAAATTACAAAGTGCCTCCAAGACAGCAGTGCCAATACTCCTCTATGTGTCAATCAAAACCCTGATAGTGCAGTTCTGAATATAAACTGATTTAACAATTCAGCAATGATTTATTGACTGCCCGCTTTTGTGCCAGGCTAAGCTAGTCTGACATTGGTTCTTACCCATCGCTGTACCCCCTGTGCATAGTACATACTAGACTTGCAGGTATTGACGCTAATTTTCCTTTTCCTCCCTTTTACTGCTTCATCTTGATATATTTCATATTAATATACCCTTAATTAATATTAATATTTCATATTAATATACCCTTAATGTTAATATACAGTAACATAGTCTTGATATTTTTAATTGAAAAACGTACCAAATATGTTAGAGATTCTAATTGCGTAGCAAAATGATTATTTCCTTCACCACTGATTCTGAATCCTAAATGAGTCAGATACCCAAATGCCTCAGGTGTTAAGCTATTTTTTAAAAGCAATTTTTCGGTTCCCCCTTCACTTTCTATCCAGGTACTGAAATTAACCTGTCATCAGAGAGCATAAAAACTGAAACGTATTCCTAGAGGCTGTATTTGGGACTTCATTTCTTTTGTATTCTGGGCAGTTTCATTAACATTGAAAAAGGAGCTGCAACTAGGTATCACCTTGAGAATCAAAACAGATAATGGCACTTTTTGGATGGGAATGTAGCCAAGTGATCTCTTACTGGAGATACAAAATGAAATTTCATTAAATTGTTGCTGAACTTTATCTTCTCAGTAATGACATTTTCTAAAATTTGGACAAGGTGGCTCACTTTGAGCTCAAAAGCAAAGGTAGAGAAGTTTGCACTGCTGTTTGTCTCCAGAGTCAATGGCGTGTTCAAGCCGCTTGGCTCCTAGTAATTAAGGTGTCCTGTGGGCAAATACAGCTGATATAGAATAAACCTCATTTCACAGAGAACACTAATGTGCAAATTCAAAACAATCAACATTTATATTTTCAAACTAAAAACACTTCTGCACAGCAAAAGAAACCATCCACAAAATAAAAAGGCAACCTATGAAATGGGAGAAAATATCTGCCAATCATGTATCCGATAAGCAGTTAATAACCAAAACATTTATACACCTCAACAGCAAAAAAAAAAAAACAACGAAACTCTTAGAAATGGGCAGAGGACTTAAATAGATATTTTCCAAAGAAGACATACAGATGGCCAACAGGTACAGGAAAAGCCGCGCAGCATCACTAATCATCAGGGAAGTGCAAATCAAAGCCCCAGTGAGACATCACCTCACACCTGTTCGAATGGCTAACATCAGCAAGGCAAGAGATAACAAGTGTTGGCAAAGATGTGGACAAAAGGGAACCCAGTGCACTTTGGTGGGCAGGGAAGTCAGGGCAGCCACTATGGAAAACACTATGGAGGTTCCTCAAGAAATTAAACACAGAGCTACATAGGATCCAGCAGTTTCACTTCTGAGGACATATTCAAAGAAATTAAAATCAGGATTCTAGTGGAGTTATCTACACTCCCATGGTCACTGAAGCATTACTCACATAAGGCTTTCTTTGCTTATGGGACCCCAATTCAAAAGGGCTGCAAAGATGCATATTCCTTTTCAAAGGGATACACTTTCAGTAGCTCTGTCAAGGACTCAGCATCATAGACCAAGGTTTGTTTCAGATCTTGTAAAGTACAGTTATTTAACGTTAACAAAGTACAATGAGGTTGGTATTCTTATCCTCATTTTACAAATAAGAAAAGTGAGGCTCAGCGGTATCACATTTGTAAAATGGGGCTACATCTTGATGCCCCGCTTAAATTTTTTTTTTTTGCGGTACGCGGGCCTCTCCCTGTTGCGGCCTCTCCCGGTGTGGAGCACAGGCTCAGGACGCGCAGGCTCAGCGGCCATGGCTCACGGGCCCAGCCGCTCCGCGTCATGTGGGATCTTCCCGGACCGGGGCACGAACCCGTGTCCCCTGCATCGGCAGGCGGACCCTCAACCACTGTGCCACCAGGGAAGCCCCCCGCTTACATTTTTTAATTAAACATTTTTGAGATAATTGTAGTTCCACATGCAGTTATGAAAAATAATAGAGTGACCCTGCATTCTCTTTACTCAATTTTCCCTATGGGAACATCTTATATAGTCCACTGTTACAACCAGGATGTCAATTAATACGGTCAAGATACAAAATATCCCCATCACCACAAAGATCCCTCACATTGCCCTTTTATCACCCTATCCACACACAAACTCCACTTGCTCTCCCCTGTCTATAACCTCTGGCTACTACAAATCTATTCTTCACTTCTATAATTTTGTATCTCAAGAATGTTATATAAATGAAATCACACAGTTTATAACCTTTTGGGTTTTTTTTTTTTTCACTCACTCAACATAATTCTCTCAAGATTCATCTTTGGGGGTTATCAGTGGTTTAATCCTTTTTATTGCTGAGTAGTATTACATGATGTGGACGTCCTACAGTTTAACCACTCACCCAATGATGGACATCTGGCTTGTTTTCAGTTTGGGGATATTTCAAATAAATCTGCTACAAACATTTGTGTACGGTTTGCCTGTAAACAAAAGTTTTCATTTCTCTGGGATAGATGTCCAGTGGGTGGTACCGCTGACGATCGTATGGCCATTGCATAATTAGTTTAATTTAGAAACTGCCACAGTGTTTTCACGAGTGTCTGAACCATGTCACATTCCCAACAGCAACGTATGAGTGATCCAGGTTTTCTGCCTCTTGCCAGTATTTGTTGTTGTCACAGGTTTTCGTTTTAGCCTTTCCAATAGGTGTTTACTGATAACTCATGGTGGTTTTAATTTGCATCTCACTAGTGGCTAATAAAGTTGAACATCTGTTCATGTGTTTATTTTCCATCTGCATATCAACTTTTGTGAAGGATCAGTTCATTTTTTTGCCCATTTTCTAACTGGATTATTGTTTTTTAAATTTAACTGCAGCATTTTAAGAGTTTTTTATTCAAGTTCTCTGTTAGAGACATGTAGCTCGTAAATAATCTCCACCACCCAATAGCTTTCTTTAAATCCTCTTCACAGGCTCTTCCATAAAGCAAAAGTTTTTCATTTTTATGAAGTTAATTTATCAAGTTTTACTTTTAACATTTAAATCGCTAATCTATTTTGAGCTATAAGGTGTGAGGTTTATGTTGAGATTCATTCATTTTGCCTATGGATGTCCAATTGCTCCCAGAACATTTATTTGAAAGATATCCTTTCTTTACTGAATTGTTTCTGCACCTTTGTCAAAAATGTGTTGCATACATTTGTGTGGGTTCCTCTTCTAGAACAAACTTTTTCATAATTATATAGGGTCTGAATGTATGCTTCCATTAAAGCTCCTAAACTTCTCCATGGGTGAACAGAGTAATTCACTAACTATGCTCTATACGTCCACATTAGGAGTGACCACAACAGAAAATGAATTCCAGTGTCTACGTATTGTTAAGGACAATTGTTTAATAACCATTACTCTAAAAATTAGTTATTTTAGTATATATTTAGTATACATAGGATTTTAGTATATTTTAAAATTTAATTGCATCACTTCCAATAACGCCATTTTATCCATCGGATGTATTAGTTGCTATTAGTTGTAATCAAAGCTGGCAATGGCTGACTTAGATGGAAAAACGTTTATTCAATTTTTCATTACCTCAAATCAGGAATAGAGGCTGGAGAACCAGGTTCAAGACTAAGAAACCATAAGTGACCCATCAAATTATTAAAGTTTCTTGATGAAGCTATTGCTTTTGGACAGTTTGCATTGCTTCTACTTTTGCATCAATAAATTAATCCAGGAGAAAGTACTATTCTGCGTGCCCTGTGAAGACTTCTCCACTGGGTTGCCTCTTGCATCAATAAGTCAATGTCTAGACATGTAATTGGCAATACTAGCTCATTTCTCATACCCTAGTAGCAAGGAAGATGAGGAAATAGTATTTTTGGTATTTTATCTTCTACAGTGTGAGCCATTATTTGCTATCTTCAACATCCATAATGTGGGGTTATTCTCCAAATAGTTGGAAGAACATTCAAATGCTGGGTGAAAAAAATAAATGATGGATGTCTGAACTGTATTGTTAATTGGTTTAGCTACTTCTTGAGGTATATTATAAACTACTTATCCTAGTTCAGTAGGGTTCTGTGGTAATATATAGTGATAAACAGCTTGCTTTGAAATTATTTTCTGGTGAAAAGTACTTCACTTATGCTAGAATCACTTGGGTAGATTAAAACCAAACCAAACAAATACAAACAAACAAAAACAATTCTACTGCCCAGAGATCAACTAAATAAGCCTCTCTGGGAGCCGATCTTGTCATTGCATTTAGTAAATACTAAAACAAACAAACTCAAAACCCCTCTCCTAGGATTGCAATGTGTATCCAGGGCTAAGAACCATTGCTTTAACAGCCAGAACTATTTGGCCTTGTTCGTTAAATCAAACCCTAGAGCAGGCTTAGAATCCTTGCCTTGTTTTCCCTCCATTTTTATACAGGGGCAGGTTAGACCCACGTACACTACCTGCAAAGTTGTAGTTAGTCCTATCACTTAAATATCTTCATTTTTCTTCAACTTCACTATCACAAACCCTAGTACTAATGTGGAGGTAAATAACCTGTTGAAAATATTTCAAGACAAAATTCCCACAGGGAGAGGGTCTCACTACTAGGGAAGAGCTACAGCCGACCCTCTTGGCTCTCAGTGGAGTTCAAGAGGACCACACGGCCTCTAGCTCTCACAAAGAAATCACTATAAAACTCAACCAGCTGGGACTGCTCCATTCCTGTTAATGGTGGACAAGGCAATTTAGGCCAGCCTTTCTGCTGTTGATTAGAAATGCTGGACAAATACAAAAATCATCTATCTGAAGGCATTGAAGACTACCAAGGATAAAAACTGAGAATTTTTAATAGGAAATTCTAAAAACTAGAATGAAATGAAAATCCTAGACCTGAAAAAATTACTTAAATTGATAATAATGAATAGGTTTAACAGTAGATTATTCACAGCTGCATAGAAAATTAGTGAACTGGAAGAAATTTCAGTAGAAAACATCCATCCTGAATCTTCAAGACACAAAAATAGGGAAAAGAAAAGGTATAAAGGCACAGACGTATGGTACAAATGATCTAACATAACATATGAGTAAGGAAGAAGAGAAAAAATGGACAGAACTGATATGTGAAAGAGTAATAGTGGATAATTTTTTAGAACTGCAGGAAGATATCAAGCTATGGAATTAAGAAGCGCTATAGACCCCAAAATAATGAACAGAATAAAAACTACACCTCCACATATGATAGCAAAACTCCTGAAAACCAGAAAAGGAGAAAGTTACAAGCAGCCTGAGGAAAAAAAGGCTAATCCTTTTCAAAAGGTAGCAATATGACTGACAGCTGACTTCTCAATGCAAACAATAATAGGTTGAAGAATTGTTTCTTCTCAGTGCTGGAAAAAAATACTTCTACATCGGTGATTCTCAATCAGAACTAGCCACTAGAATTACCAGTGCCTTTTCTGGATACTAAAACCCACTCCTATTTGGTCTCCTTGCCAAAAGTCCTACTTGACTACAATCCTTTCTACACACCCAAGATTCAGGGATGTTGTTGATTTGAGAATGAACATTTAACCTTTCCTGTAAACACATCAGTGACTTCCTGGATTCTCAGGACAGAGCAAGCTCCTTTATTCTGGCCCTTTACCTCAACGTTCCACACCCATCCCAGGGACTCCAATGTGCAGTCCCTCACAAATATTGAGAATCATTTTTTAATAGAGGGCTAAGTAATGTAGAGAATTACGCAAAATATCAGGATGCAACAGTATGAGTGTTAAGTAGCCTTTGGAGCGTTAAATAGTTGTTATGTTTTAAATGTATAGAAGAGTACATTTCATACTTATACATAAATTTGGTACCTTATAGCTAAACATCATGATTTGGCACTGGATGTACTTTTATTTAGAAGAATTACACAGGTAATACTTAAAGATTCCAAAGTGTAATGAAGTCTATAAAAGCATCAGTAAAATGACATGGGTCCTTTCTACAGCATAGCCCCAAGGGTCCTTAAAGCGCTCAGAGAGATGTATTCCTTTTCCCTAGTAAGTTAAATGAAAAGGCATAGTTTTCTAAGCAAGTTCAATTATGTCAAAAGTATGTTTTTGTTCTTTTTCTTGAATAGTATGTGAGAAGTTTCACTAGAGTTATGTAGACAGAGATAAATACAGAATTTTCTCTTACTGGTTGGCACTCTTTAAAAGTTATAGTTTTTGAAAGATACACTAAATTTCAATTTTAGACTAATATCAAATATTTTTTCCAAATAAAGTATAACGTGAACATGTAACAATTTATGTTTTAAAAAGTGTGCTAAGACATTTTGTGAACATTTTCTTCTGCTGGAGTTGGGTTAGGTGCTTTTACATACTCGGGAAGGATAACAATTCAGCATGAATGAGGACTAACAGACCATTTGGAGATATATACATATTCTATTTAATATATAACATATATATCACATTATATATATGCATGTATCTATGTATGTGTACATATGTACACACGTATACACACACATACACACATACATGCATATTCAAAAGGATAGTGAATGGTCAGGAAAAGTAATTTCATATTTACAAAGAAGAAATCAGGAGGAGCAAAATAACTACACGTTTACACATGCAATACATCTTCTGTAAATAACTACACATGTTTACACATGCAATACATCTTCTATAAATAACTACACATGTTTACACATGCAATACATCTTCTATAAAAGTTTACAAATGTAGGTGACAAATGTAGGTGATATAGCCAATTTAGAAAAATAAGGAAACTAAGGGGAAAAAAAGGAACATCATTTCAGTATACGTATTTCAACTCCTGCCACTTAAAAGTAGCAAGCCACACAAATAAACACACAACCCACCCCAGCCACTCAGAGTTCACGGTATACTTCAGTGCTGCCTGATATTAAAGCAACAGGGTAACACAATCACACTTTTTGCTGCATAACTATGTCACCTTTTGATTTGCCAGATCCCAGTAAATGTTTATTATTTTTTACTTGTGTTTTTCCTTAAATAAACTCACTTTTCATTAAGTTGATTCAAACATAAGCTTTTATATGACAACCTTAAACAAAAGATGGCTTTTCATAAATAAAGATAATGGTAAAATAAATAGATTTAAATATTTTTAAAACATTATAAATTATACCAGGACACTGTCAGTTTTTGAAGCCTGTTTTCCTTTTGTAAAAGAAGAGATTAGCTGAGTTTTAGATGGTACAATGAAAATGAAATCAAGGCCATTCAAGTGGCCTGGAGAAATATCTGTATAGAACCTCCTTACTGTGGTGTACATTCTTTCATTACATAGCTCTTTTTTCCAGCTTTATTAAGACATAATTGACATATAACTTTGTATAAGTTTAAGGTATACAACTTAATGATTTGATATGTATATACTGTGAACTGATCAACACAATTAGTTAACATCCATAACCTCACACAGCTGCAATTTTTTTCTTGTGATAAGAACTTTTAAGATCTACCTTTCTAGCAACTTTCAAATATACAATACAGTATTGCTAACTATAGTCACCATTGTATATATTACATCCTCAGAACTTACTTATCTAATAACTGAAAGTGTGTACTTTTGACTTCTTTCACCCATTTCCATCACCTCCCACCTGCCAACACACTTTTATATGCAATACAGTTAGCTTAAGGCTAAGTTAATGATAATATTTGCTTTACACTATGTTACCAATGAAAGAAAACACATTTACTTCGAATAGTACACATAGCTGTTATTACCTGTCCACATATTTTGCAAAGTGGAAACTGTTCATAGTAGGTATAACACTGAACTTGAAGTTATAAAACCTAGATTTGAGTATACACACTCACACATACAAACCCAATCTGTATCTCTGTAGACCTGGCTGATTCATTTTACTTCTTTTAAATTTTAGCTTATGTATAAAATGGGATTAAAAACTAAATATACTTTCAAAAGTATGCTGAGAGAATTATAAAATATACGTGAAAATTCTTTATAAGCTGTAAAATGCATGGTACACCCAATGCAACATGATTATGTTACTATTATACAGTCTCAAATTAGGGCTTCCCTCGTGGCACAGTGGTTGAGAATCCACCTGCCAATGCAGGGGGCACGGGTTTGAGCCCTGGTCTGGGAAGATCCCACATGCCACAGATCAACTAAGCCCAGGCACCAGAGCTACTGAGCCTGTGCTCTAGAACCCATGAGCCACAACTACTGAGCCCGCATGCCACAACTACTGAAGCCCACGTGCCTAGAGCCCATGCTCTGCAACAAGAGAAGCCACCACAAAGAGAAGCCTGAGCACGGCAACAAAGACCCAATGCAGCCAAAAACAAATTAATTAATCAATTTTTTTAAAAAGTCTCAAACTTCACTGTATCCATTTTTAAAAAAAGTCTCAGACTTCAGTGTATTTGTCCTCCAAGTCATTTTACTGTTAAGCCAAGCTCTATGCAATGGATTCAGTAAAATTGCAGGCAAAGCACTTTGCACATGTTCAAAGATTACAACCACCATTCATTTCAAATAACATGAAAATAGTTTTCTTTATTAAATGAATTGCTGTTCTCTGCTAATAACAAAATATCATTCCTTGTTCCATCCAGTTTGACTGACAGCTGCAGTATTCTCAGTGGGAAATAGTGTTATAATGTAAAAATGAATTACTCAGAAGATAATCCTCTCTGTATCTTAAAATAAAAACTAATGGCCACCATTGTAAAGCAATTATACTCCAATAAAGATGTTAAGAAAAAGGAAAACGAATGGAGATCTATGCAGAAAGTTAACGAAAATGTTCTCCAGAGTCTTGGCCTCTCTGGACAAGTTACCCAGAGCTTGAAGAATAAAGAAAATACCGTGAGTAAAATGAAGCAAAAGCTATAAACTGAAGGCAAAAAAACTATAGTATACTCTATTTTAATTAGTTTGTCTCAATTGGTAGAAATTACTTTTTCCTTTAAACTAGCACTTCAAAATTGACAAAATCTAGAGATGATCTGTAGATGGTGGGAATACAGGTAGCTTTTATTTGTATTGCTTGCTTTTTAAATTCTACAGTGTCTAAAACGAAGTGGATGGAAACAGACCAACGATAGGAATACTCAATAGTCTTACTCAGTAGTAGTCACATGGCTTATTATGACCCAAACAGAACAACACATTAGAATAAAAATACTTCAAAACAATGACACCGATTTCAAATACATATGTTATTTTATATTCATGTTATTTTATACTCATCCCCAATGTCAACCATTATCGAGCACTTCTGAAACACTTTTAAGGAAATTGGGAATGTAAAACTTACAAAGATAGTTGACCACTGTTTGATTACGCTATTCTCGTCATTTAAAAGATTTCCCTGAGTACTGAGTAAAATCTTTGTTATCTGAGGGAATGCCATCTTTTAAAGTTCACCTTGACAGCAGTCATCTGTAAACCTAGCAAGTCAAAAACTGAGACGTGAACTCTTATATCTCACACCTGATTTAATGGCTTCCCCCAGGTATTGCATGGGCATAATCATTTACTATCAAAGCCAGCAAAATGTCTGGCTTTGGTTTTTACAGTTAGGCTTACTTTTATTGTCTTTGCTTTTGGCTTTAAGTTTTGAAAATTCAAAGAAACTCAGGCATGTCCATATGCAGACATAGGGATGTTTTAAAAACGAAAAAGTCTCAGTAATTCAGATAATAGAATTTCTTTAGAATAGCTAAAATGTCATGTACACAAACATACGGTTGCAAATAAATTAGTATAGGGAGATTGAATAGAAGGTATACAAGACCACTTTCTACTCTAAAATTCTAAGAACAAGTGATTTTTGCAGACATATATATAGATACAGAAATAAGTGGTATGTACACATGTTAAACGTATACATAATAGCCACCATAAATAAAAATCTGAAAGAGAAAGAGAGCTCAAATAATTAAAACTTTTATACATTCTAAATCCATATTTAATGAGAAAGAGGTAAATGATAAATCACCATGGATATAATGGCTCCATTTCAGAAAGCAAAATGCCCAGGATATACAATATTCACAAATGGGTAAAGATTTAAAGGCACCCAATACAACTTCTACATCTTAAATACTTAAGTTGAGAACTCATATCTGAGGTAATGATCCTGAAAGTTCTTTTGAACTTTTGAATGGTCAGAATTATTGTTATTTATATATCTTATCTTAAATACATTTATTGTATCTAATTCTTGGCAAATTGGTAACGCATTTCATACATGATATAATCTCTCTTCACAAAATAGTTTCTAGAGATTTGGGAGACCAGAGAAATTTTTAAATGCTCTATGGACCAAAACCGATGCAAATGCACCCACAAAAATTTCCATTCATATTAATGAGGGAGATTCTATAACGGGATAAATTTTCAAAAACATCTCTCATAAATACTCTCTTCCATCATCAGATAAAAGCTGTTTGTAAAAGCACAGGAAAATTCAGAAGAGTTTACGAGAAGCAGATAGATAATCATCAAACCAGGTATGGGGGTGTCTCAAGGTTTTAATCAAGGAGGGAGAGAGGGCATGAGATAGATGAATCCACAATAATTGTTAAAACAAATGGAGACTATGCAAAAGAGAAAATCCTGAATAGATGATTAGCTCATAAAGTTGGTGCTCATCAAATACTCCAAAATTGTGCTCTATATTTCCCTGCTTCCCTTACAGCCAGGTGGGGACAAGGTGATTATTACTGACCTAGCGTACCACGAGCGGTGGTGATATAGGAGGTATCCACTGTTAACAACCTTGACTTAATACAACATGACTCTGGAATATTCTCACACACACACACACACACACACACACACACACAGTGTACGCCATCTGATAAACAGTAGATGCTCCACGATTTGACCATTTGTTGAACATGTAATACCACCCTATCCTGAGACACTCCTTCAATACCCACACATACTAATCCAATCTCTCACCTAACTTTGAGTAAGAACTAGAAAAAAAAGCTACATAAAATACTACTTGTCTATGCACAACGTGCCTGTGAATATTCACAATGATGTATTTGAATAGAATTCCTTGAAAACAATGATGTGACAGTCTAGAAGCAGTCAAACTGCAGAATTACTGTAGACTATTTGCAGGCTGGAATTTGTACACTGGTGGCAATGATGGTGATGATATGGTGATATCACTGCATAATGCTGCATTTACTTTTGCTACATTTATAGAGTCAATAAGCCTCATATAAAGTTAGTAACAGTTTCAGCAATTGTGTTCTTAGTTTATCTGCAAACCAAGAACAGGTTGGATATTTTGCAATATATGCCTTGCTGACTAAATTTAACCTATTAGAGGTCAGAAGAAAAATAGATGATAAAGGCTAAGAGATAAACAATATTGACCAAAAAGCATTTGCTTTGTTTTATTTTTATTAGAGTTTTTAAGCACTCTTTTCTTAAAAAAAAAAAAAAAATACTGGCCACCATGGTATCTTGTGAATTATAATATAAATCATGCAACAGATAAGATGGTGAGAACTAAACTACAGTAAGCGCTTTTAAATCCTGCAAAAGGAAAACAATATATTCATAGAAATGGTAATGTAATATAATGAAAAATTAATAGAGAATTTAAAGAAATGATTCTTTATAAGAGTCATCATTATACTTTTAATGATTTAATACCTTCAAAAATGTAATGACTGGGTCTTCCCTCGTGATGCAGTGGTTAAGAATCTGCCTGTCAGTGCTGGGGACACGGGTTCCATCCCTGGTCCGGGAAGATCCCACATGCCACGGAGCAACTAAGCCCTGCGCCACAACTACTGAGCCTGCTCTCTAGAGCCCGCGAGCCACAACTACTGAAGCCCGCGCTCCTAGAGCCCGTGCTCCGCAATGAGAAGTTACCGCAATGAGAAGTCCACGCACCGCAACGAAGAGCAGCCCCCACTCGCCACAACTAGAGAAAAGCCCGCGTGCTGCAGCGAAGACCCAATGCAGCCAAAAATAAATTAATAAATAATGACTTAACAGCATATTTTTTAAAGGACAAGAGTAAAATTCAGGAAGATGATTCTATTTTTTCTCAAAATTATTTTCCTAAATGGAAGAAAAACTGATTAATGATCCAAGACAAATTTGAAAGCAAACAACAAAAAAAATGTTTAACACTTACTACTTCACCCAACTATTTGGCTAAGGAATTATCCTCAACAGGTAGCACTAGGTTCTGTAAAAAGACACAGGGCAGGGGCCCTTTCAAACACTTGGACCTGGAAGCACCTCTGGAAGGAATGCCCCACTGCCTAGAGGGCAGGAAATGCTTTTCTGCCCTCATTCAGCATAATAATAAGCACTAACTTGTGAGGAGTAAAGGGCACATTAAACATTTTATCTCAAAATATATTTTCATGTCATCATTTTCATCTCTGATACAACTGGCCTCATAACCAGGCCTTTTTCTCCCTTAGAATACTATAAAATTTGGTTCTTGAAAGCATGCATTCTACCCATACTAAATCAAATATCTGTGCATATTTAATTAGAATTCCTTTTATTGTGAAATTTAATTTTGAACATAACCCATAAAAGAACCATTATGTCTCCTCTGAGTTAAAAGTATTCTTTTATTTAGAAAAGTTCATAGTTCTGAGCCCATAAAATTACGAATATGTATTATTAACTAGAAAAACTATGCTTAGATAATTCCTATAACTGATTCCTATCATCCAATGCTTAGATAATTCCTGTAACTATGATTTTGGGTATGATTATACATTTTCATTTTTAAGGCACACGATATTCGCTTAGTGTTTTACTATCTTACGGGACCCATTTAACTTATTAAGCTTCACAGAATCATCTGTGTGAAGTTCTGTCATTGGAATTCACCCTTCTGAATACTAGCATATTCTGAATAGAAAAGTTGCTAACGTTTTTTAAAATAAATAATATTCTCAAAAATAGTCAAGGTTAATTTAGTTTAATATTTTGATATTAAAACAATGCAAACTGTTTCAACATCAAACTCTGAAGTAAACATGCTTGTACTGTTTTCTGTGAAGGCTGTCCTTTACACATGCATAGCTCTAAACAGCGGGTATGGAAAGAGATGTTTGGAAATGAAATAAACATCTGAACACATCTTTAGGGGGGAAACGGTGTACGATGTTCTAAAAGGGCATTTCAAAGGCTGTAAATGCCATAGTTACCCAAGAAACATTCAGTGCTCTTTCCCTGGATCCTATCTTATAATTAAGATGCAAATTCAGTTTTAATTATATGAAATCCTGGAAAGCTCTGATGGGGGAGGAATCCTATAGACTCCAAGGCCAAGTGCGCGAGGCGGGGTTCTCAGCGTTCTGTTCCTCAGTCTGATTTTCACGTACACGGTGACTGTGGAAGCAGATGCACATCTCCCCGGGGGACTTAAATCATCCATTAGCTTATAGCGTGTGAAGTGTCAGACACAATTGAGATTTCAAGAAGACGCAAGAGCGAGAATGATGAGCAAGCACCCCGTGGGAGAGCAAAGGGCTTCAAAGGTCAAGTTCCTGGAACAGTTCTTACCCCCCCCTCCGCCCTCCGCGCCCCCAAGCCTTAGCTCCGCACCTCCTGTCTTGGCCGATGGCTGTCAGGGTGACAGATTTGAGCAATACGTCCGGGCCGCGAGAAGCCATCAGCCTGCCGGACAACTGCAGCTTTTCACGAGGGTTCTTCCTTCACTCCCTGGGAAAGAATGAGGCGCATTCTTCTACCCAGGAGCGGCCCTTGAAACCCGGCCGAGGGTCTGCACGCCGTGTCTGCCCTCTCTCGCCAGGCGGGGCGCGCAGCAGCGCACCGAGGCGCCAGGCGGGGGCGAGGGGAGCTTTGTCCTCACCCAGATTTGTACTCCCCACTTCTACAGGTCTGATGAAGTTGGAGAATGGGTCCCGTGTGTCCTTGGGGTACAGTCTGCATCTCGAACGTGAAACCCAACGGGGGCAGCACAAAAAGGCAAGTCTGCCTGTCCCCTCCCTCCTCCCCCAACACCTGTGTCCACCTACTCGCGCAAAGCGGCTTCTGGGTGCGAGGTGATCCTTCCTCTTTTAGGGACTCTACCCCACCTTAGTTTTCTAACGATACGCTTAGCATTTATTTTCTTTCTTTCTTTCTTTCTTTTTAATGAGAATAACGAAGTTCTCCCTCCTTCTCTTTCCCTCTCCAAGTTAGAGTAATTCATCCATTCAGCAGGGAAGGCAGGGAATGTTCTCGTTCAAGGCCGCTTTGCCCCAGGATACCGGAGCTCCGTAGAACTGGAGCTTTGAGAAGCGTGAGGTGGACATCCAGGGAATACGGAAAGCGGGCACTTTGGCCCCCAGATCGAGTTTCCCTCGCGTTCTGGACAGGCCCACCCAGGCCGGCCTCGGGTGCCCACTCCCCCAGCGCGCGCTCCCGCGGGGACCTCTACCCGTCACTCCGACCGTCCTCCCACGTCTGCTCACTCTGGCGGCTCTCGGCCCAGGTGCCCGCCTCCCCTCCCACTCCCTGCAGCCCACCTCCCAGGTCCTCTAGGGCCGTCTACGCGTTCCTCTTACGTCCTCATCCGGTCACTGGAGAAGTTTTAAACCCTCGGGGGTCTACACTGTTTCTCTCCCAAGTCGGGCAGAGCATATTTCAAAAAACCAAGAGAAGGTCTCCGTAAACTTTTCTGTCGCGACCGCTCCCGTGTCAGCGGCCGTGAGCATACACCTGCGTGCACGCGGACTTAGGTCCACCTGTCCGGGCGCACTCGCGGCCAGGGAGCCTGCCGGTGGGCAACTGCTCAGGGAGCACGAAACTCGCCGGCAGTCGCTGGCAGGGACGCGGGGCGCAGACAAGGCATCAAAAGAGAATTTCGAAGCGGGCTGGGGAAGCGGGGGAAATGGTGATACTAAACGCACACACACACACACCAGAGCGTGTGTCCACGTCC
Organism: Phocoena phocoena; assembly: GCF_963924675.1. Classification (NCBI taxonomy): domain Eukaryota; kingdom Metazoa; phylum Chordata; class Mammalia; order Artiodactyla; family Phocoenidae; genus Phocoena; species Phocoena phocoena. The sequence goes on from NC_089231.1 coordinate 8,350,557, forward strand.
TGCACACAGAGCAGTTGTACCCGAAGGCACACAGTCCTGAGAACAGAGCATTGTGGATTGCTCTGAATATAAACCCCCTCTGGGGCGCATTCATCTCGGAACTGACAATCCCTTTCGCCTACAAGACTTCTTAGTCTGGGTCTAAACCAGCGCCGCGCACATGAGGACGGGGACCCGGGCGCTCCCGGAGCCCTCAGCCGGGTCTGCAGAGCCCCCCGAGGCAGGTGCGGGTCCCCAGCCCCGCCGAGCAACAAGCGGGCCGTCCGCGGGAGGGCCGGGTCCTTCTTTGCCTCTGCCCCCGAGTGGGTCACCTCTCCCCGCCCCGCCCCCCATCGCCAGCTGCGCCAAACGGGCGCAGGAGAAGGAGAAAGCCTAGCGAGCGACTCACCCCCAGCTTCCTGCTGCGGATTTTCACGTAGCCCTGCTTGACTATGTCGTTAAAGTTGGAGGCCATGGCCAGCGCGTTCGGCTTCCCCGAGTCGAGAGCTGCCGTCCGCCACGGGGTCCGCGCAGGTCTCGCATCCAGCCGGCCGCCGCCAGCCGCCTCCCGGTGCCCCCGAGCTCCCGCCGCCGGGGACGCAGGCTGGGTTGCAGGGTGACCGCGGACGGGGAACGCGGCCCGGCGCCGCGAGCAGCGCCCGCCCTCCGCGTTCCGGTCCTCACCTTCGCCCCCCGCCGCCGCCTGCTGCTGGCGCCCCCTCCGCGCAGCCGCCACCCCCGGTAGCACCCACGGGCTGGCGCCTCACTCGGCGGCGCACAGCTGGCCGGAGTGCACCATCGCGGCTCCCCAGCGCGGGGGGGAGGGGCGGAACGGGGCGGGGGGGCGGGCCGATTCGCCGCCCGGCTCCCTCCCCCTGGCCCGCGGGGTGGCTGGGCTAGAAGATACTCGCAAGACGCGCCCCATCACTCGCGACTCGGGCGGTGAGCTCCTCCCGCCACCCGCGCCCGGGGTCCCGCTCCCACCCGGCTCCCTGTGCCAGCCACGCTCTCCCGGGTGCGGGATTCCTGAGGCCACGGCTCCTCATTCCCGGGCTCTTAAATCTCCACTCCCAAGCTGGACACCGGGGGAAGGGCGGTGGGGATCCTCCCAGGGAAGAAGGCCAACGGGAGCAAGGCAATTGTTTATTTCAATGGCCGTGTTTTACAGTGCATTTTTATTCCTAAGCGCACGCTCGCGCTCCAGGTCCTTGCCCCGTTAGGTTAGGAACTGTAAATCGACGCCAAGCCCTTCCCGGTGCACACAAAGAGACCAATCGTGCGCATGTGTCTAATCCCTCTGCTGCTGGAAAGACTGGAGCAATCAGGCGAGGCCCCGGTCTCCGACGTCCTCTCCCGAAGAAGCCGTGAGCGCTGGAGTGGAGTGATTTATGCCCGCGTGTTAGTTAACTATGACTAAAAGTGGCTCGTGGCTTTTCATCTTCTAGGCGAAATGCAGACCATAGCAGTTACCGGTGGATGCAAATGATTTATGGAAATGTTCCACTCCTAAAAACAAAACAATGAAGAACTCTGACCCCTTTATGTAGGAACGCGTGAGATTTAGAAGTAGGCTATTCTCTGTTGTAAAGAAATTTTAATCTAAAAATTATATCCGTTTGATAAGATTCAAGGAAAAATGAGGGAGTATTAAATGTTGGTTGGGGACAATATATGGATTTTTGCTATAGGGAAGGATATTTAATACATAGTAAGGATGTTTCTAATTAAGAAAAATAATGTATAATGAATGAAAATTTTCTAAGTGACTTCTTTATAGAGTCTGTTTAGTAAGAGTTCAAAAGACCGTGTTTATTTCTGCTTATTTTGGTGAGCAGTATTTTTCCATGTTCTCAGTTTAAATTTCTTAGCCCTATTGGGAACATAACAATAGTAAGAGAGAAAGGAAACTACTTGATTGAGGGGAGAAAAATATCAAAACCTGAAGGATAAAGTAGCATGCCCCTCACCCTACCAAATGGATGCCCCAAAGGTGATTTTGGTCCCATCATTAGCAAGAGTCTCCATCCAGAGCCCATATAACCCAACGGCAACTCTAACCTGGCTGAACAGCACACTATTCCTATCCATTCATTTACTTAGCCAGCATTTGTTTGGATATCCGCCATGCAGAGGGCCAGGTGCCGGGGCAGACATATCCAATCACATGGCAAGATTCCTTAGGCTGCCGCTCAGAATGAGTTCAAATTCTGATACTTGCAGAAAACTTGCGTAAACTCCCTGTTAACTTGGTGTGATTCCCCTTCTCCAAATACGTGGAGCATGTGGTCCAGCCCACACATTTGTTACTATTTCGTATACTACATGGCTGTTATTTCTTTTCTTCATGTGAAGACTGTTTTAGATTTGCTGATACTTTAAATACATTATTCAGTTCAGACCTCTTTGCAACCCAAGGATACTTGCTATTTAGTAGATGAGGAAACTGAGGCTCAGAGATGTTCAGTTTCAGAGGCACAATTTCAAGATAGGTTTTGTGTCCACAATAATTTCCCTGACCACTAACTTCCACCATCCTTTATATAATAATCGGTTTCCACAAATTGATTGTAAGCTGTTTGAAGTCAGGGATTAATTTTGTCTCAGCAACAATCTTAAGGCATACCCAAGGATAAGGTAAGGTTAGTAACTCTGGCTTTTAAAGATTATGGAATGATTATGCCTTTGTTCATATGCTTATGTAGGTCTTTATAATACCCTAATATGATGTAAATATTACTCTATATTTGTTTGATTCTTATATTGCTGGTATAGCAATTTGTGTGTATATGTGTGTGTATCTATGACAAAATACCCTCCCCCTCTTTTTATATTGTTTGTTTGCCTCTTGAAAACACTAGGTTATATAATATAAATTTGTCATGTAAATTCTTCTAGGTCTGGGTTGGTTGCTTGTATTCTCATGGCATAATTTATTTTAGTCACCTAAGCCCCAAACTAGTAATGTGACTTAGACATTTGAGTACATTCTTCTTTTGGTTTTCAAGAATAATTTATGAGATGCTGTATATATCCTACTGAATCACATCAAGGCAAACAAAATGTCTGACTATCCCACTGATGAAAGGAATCAAGTGTTGTCAGCCTGATCCATACATTACAAAATTCTCCTCCAACCTTCCACCTAATCGTTTTTGCAGCCCCTGATGACCATTGTTTTTTTATGGACTGCAACATTTTGATTTTCTAATTTGATTTTATTCCTGCATTTATAAGCTATTTTCTTACAAAACAAAACTTCCCTTTGCAAACTACAGGATTGCCCTGAAATAGATTCCTTGTAAGAAAGGCAGGGAATATGCTTGATTCTTAACCTTTATCAACCATTTTTCAGAAATACTGAATGGGTTCTAGCAAACACAAAAAGGAAACTCTGCTCCCTTTAAAATATCATCAAAGATAGAGTTTTGTATATGTGATGTATTTCAATCCATCACAGTCCTTATTCTTTTTGCTGTTTGAATTGCTCCATCCTTGACCAAAAGGAACTGTTTCAATAGACATTTTTTGTGTTTCTATCACAAAAAACCCATGAACCTTAACAGCTTTGCTGTGATCACTCACAAGATATCCCGGGCTCATCTTGTACATTTCCAACTCAGGACCTGGAATCCATTATTTCTTCTGGGAACCTTTGTTCCTTTTAATGGGAAATGCATTTCCCATTAATCCGGTTACTAGGGTGTTATTTTTGCTACTGACTCTAAGCTTTTCAGTTGTCAAGAAATGAAACACTTTTCTTTTAGAAATATATTTTAAAAGAGAAAAATTCTGTTTTTACAAATATTTCCAATTCAAATTAATGTTGACAGATTCCATATCTAAGGATTGCTTCTTTTCTTTTGAGCTTTCATTATGTGAAATACTCACATATTTCCAGAGTCAAACCTACCAAACAAGTTGCATTGAGAGATACAGCTTTGACTTCTGTCCCTTCCTTCTGCTTTCTACTTCTCTTTTTAGGAAACCAATTTTATTAGTTTTGGGTTTACGTTTCCATTGCTGCTTTTTGACTATATAAGACACATATGTGCTATTTCTATTTTACTTACCAAAATAACTGCATACTATTCACACTTTTATCACTATAGCACACAGTCTCTAAACCGGGACCCAAAGATCCCCAACTCTTTGCATGATGGCCCATGTAATCCTTCTGAGTCTGGCTTGGGTTTTTTTTTACTAACTTCTAGTGAATAGAATGGCAGACGTGATGGAGTGTGCTTCCTAGATTAGGTTATAAAAGACCGTGGCTTCTCTCTTGGGTGATCTTTTTTGGCTAGCTTGCTCTGGGGGAAGCCAGCTGCCACAATATGAAGCGATCCTGTGGAGAGGCCCATGTATATCAGCCTGGAGGTAGATCTTCTGAGGCTTTCCAACAGCTGTGAGTACCCTCACACATGGATTCTCCTCAGTGAAGCCTTTAAAGACTCTACCCCGGCTGACACTTTGAGAGACAGACCCAGAGTCTGAACCAGCCACCTAAGTTGCTACTAGTTGTTTCTAAATAACAGAAGACACACTTGTTTTCATCTGCTAATTTTGGGGATGACTTGTTATTGTTATGCATAAATGGATAGCTAAAGTAAATTTTAGTATGTGGAAGGAGGGTTCTGCCTCAAACAAAAACTGTAAAATTTGGGAATGGCTTTGGAATCCATCAGTGGTCTTGAGAAGAATACTGGTGAAAGCATAAAGTAACTTGCACACACTGCCAAATTTTGAAGACTGAGGACACTGTGAGTGAGATCTTACAAAAACTGAGAAAAATATTATTGGAAATTGGAGGAAGGAGCATTCTGGTTATGTATGTAGTGAAAGGAAACTTAGCAATACAGCTTCTTGCAACTATATAGAAACTAGAAAATGTACCTAATAAACTGTCATGAAGATGAGAATATTTCCAGGCAAAGTGTTGGTGGGGCAGCCTCTTTCTTCTTGCTGTTTAGTAAAATGAGAAAGGAGAGAGATAAATTGAGGAATGGACCATCAAAAAAAAAGAAGCCAACAACTGATGTTTTTTAATATTCTCAGCCTTTCCAAGCCACAACAGTGCCAAAATTAAGAAATGGCTTCTGAACAAAGATCTAACCTTGGGCACTGCTCTGAAAATTTGGTCTAAAGACACAGCCAAGGGTGTGACTGTAAAATATGTATTCTTTTTAAGATTTCAGAAAATTAATGATTTTACAGTCACATCCTTGGCTGTATCTTTAGACCAAATTTTTATGGATGTGCTATAATAGAATAAAGAGATTCACAAGAAACCCACAAAGCTCTTAAAAGAGTTATATATGCAGGAACATTAACAGACAAAGATTACCCAGAATGAGAGACACTTGGACTCCCAATATTCTGCTAGCAGGAAGCAGTTTGAGAGAAAAGCTCAGCAGAAAAACAATCAAACAAACAAAAAACTACCCTTCGGGGTTCCCTGGTGGCGCGGTGGTTGAGAGTCCGCCTGCCGATGCAGGGGACACAGGTTCGTGCCCTGGTCCGGGAGGATCCCACGTGCCGCGGAGCGGCTGGGCCCGTGAGCCATGGCCGCTGAGCCTGCGCGTCCGGGGCCTGTGCTCCTTAGCGGGAGAGGCCACAGCAGTGAGAGGCCCCCGTACCGCAAAAAAAAAAAAAAGATGTAGCTTCTCAATGTATCCACCTGAAGACATTCTGTTACTTGCCTACTAAATTGGTTCTGGCACCAATTCGATGTGAAGTCAGGTTGGGGGAGGGGAGGTCCTTACACCAGCTCGCAATACTCAGGACACCAGCCGGGTGTCCTACAATTCAACTCAGTTCTGACACTATCTACCCAGAGATACCATCAATATCCCACAAGTTAAGGAATCTGATTCCTACAAGACTGCCCCTCAACCATCTTCAGGTGTGAGATGGGTGGTTACCTGTACTTCTGACCAACTGGCTTATGCATCAGAGTTTTCCAAGGCCCCCTCCTCTAGTTTGATTGGATTCATTTGCTAGAGTGGCTCACAGAACTCAGAGAAGCATTTTACTTACTAAATTACTGGTTTATTATAAAAGGATGTAACTCAGGAACAGCCAGACAAAAGAGATGCATAGGACAAGACATGGGGACATCTCTGTAAGATCCCACTGCTCTCCCAGCACCTCCACATGTTTACCAACCTAGAAGCTCTCAAAATCCCATCATTTGGGGTTTTTATGGAGGCTTCATTACATAGGCATGATTGATTAAATCATTGACCATTGGCAATTGACTTAACCTCCAGCCCCTTTCCTCTCCCTGGGAGGTCAAGTGGTGGGTCTGAAAATGCCAAACCTCCAATTACAGGGTTGGTTCTACTGGCAAACAGCCCCCACCCTTAGATGACCTAGGGGCATTCCAAAGTCACCTGATTAACATAACAAAAGAAACTATGACCTTCTCGCTACTTAGGAAATTCCAAGGGTTTTAAAATCTACATGAGAACCAGGTAGAAGACCAAATATACATTTCTTGTTCTAAGTCAACATCACTCCTACTCAGGTCTCCTCCTTTCCTAATATTTGAACCTTCTTTCTTTTCATACTGTTAGAATTCCTCTCCTGGTTCACTTTTATTCTATTCCCAATAGTTTTTTTTGTTTTAGGCTCTGTCTTTCAAAGAGTACCAAGGCCCAAGTCACTTACTTCACTTATACCGTTACCTACATCCTCATATACTCCATGAACTTTGGAATATCTGAACCTCCAACTTTTAATCTATTGTTTCTTCGGTTGTTCTCAGATTGGTCTGCCTCACCCTCTACTCTGAGTGGGGACCCTTGAAAGTGTGCTGTTTGGGTGCATTTTGGGTTTTTTTATTCTTAGATCCAAGATCCTTCTTTTCCTCTTGTTTCTCTTACACAACCACTCTTGTGTTGAGACTCTTGTTCCTGTTGGTGATGGGATATACCCCCTCATTGTAGATTCTGTTGTCCATCTTGTCACCTAGTTAAGGAAACTGTTTATAGATTTTTTTCCCTTTCTACCCCGGTTGCCATCTTTCTTTATGTGAGAGGACTGGTATATTCAAATTATGTTCCTTGCCCACACCAATACCATGGTACAGACATCTACCTCTACCTTTATAAATCATTTATAATTGAAGATTTTTATATACAAATTTTAATCTATTCAGGTTTATTGGAGGGAGTGCTAATATGACTGTATTTCTTCTAATGTTTAATCGTGCTTATTGAATTTGAATTGCCCCAATATTATATACTATAAAGGAATATACATCCCTTTCTGTTTTTGTACCTCCTATTCAACAGAACAGAATAGTCTATATTTATTTTACAACCATGAAATTTTATTCATTGTGTCCTTATAATGTGTATTAACATCTGGGAGTGCAAGTCCACTCTTCACCCCAATGCATTATTTTTTTCTTTATCAAAATTTGTGATACTGAAGTGTTATTCTCCTACAAATTTTGCCACCAAATTTCTCACTGGACTTGCTTGGAATTTTGTAAATTTTTTCAGTGAAATTTAAGGGACTGTATATATTTAAAATATTGAATTTTCCCACTTAGAAATATGACTTTGCTTTTTCCTTCCACAAGTCACACGCCTTGATAAAATTTTGCAGTTTTCTTTTATAAGTATTGTATTTATGCATTTCAAGTTCATACTTTGGTTCTTTTATTTTTGGCTGTCATAAATATTATTTCCTTTATTAAACTGTATAACTGATCATTATATTAGAAATCCTCTTATAGACATATCACTGAAAGCTCTTATTATTTATAAATCATTTAAATTTATTCTCTTGCATTTCTTATTCAAATAAAAGTAATTTTATGTCCTGTTCTATATATATATATATATATATATATATATTTTTTTTTTTTTTTTTTTTTGCGGTACATGGGCTTCTCTCACTGTTGTGGCCTCTCCCGTTGCGGAGCACAGGCTCCGGACGCGCAGGCTCAGCGGCCATGGCTCACGGGCCCAGCCGCTCCGCGGCATGTGGGATCTTCCCGGACCGGGGCACGAAACCCGTGTCCCCTGCATCGGCAGGCAGACTCTCAACCACTGCGCCACCAGGGAAGCCTCAATATTTTTACTACAATATTTTTCTTATTTTGTTGCAATGGATATAACTTCTGGAACAATGTTAAAAGATAGAAGCTAAAGCAGTCACAAAAATATTTTTGATGTAAATGAGAATTTGGGGAGGGATTATAATTCAGATGTTGACTGTTGATTGAGATAAAAGTAGTACTTCTCAATTCTTATGTTATGAAGTGTTCCTTACTCAAAAAATTTATTAAATTTTACTAAATATGTCTTAATATCTATCAAGATCATAAAATATAACTTGTATCTCAAGTATGATAAGCTAAGTATATTAATATATTTATGAGTATTGCCCCAAGTTTGAATTTCTAAAATACAGCTTATTTGATCATATTTAATCATTTATTTTTTTTTCTTTGCGGTACGCGGGCCTCTCACTGTTGTGGCCTCTCCCGCTGCGGAGCACAGGCTCCGGACGCGCAGGCTCAGCAGCCATGGCTCACGGGCCCAGCCGCTCCACGGCATGTGGGATCTTCCCGGACCGGGGCACGAACCCGTGTCCCCTACATCGGCAGGCGGACTCTCAACCACTGCGCCACCAGGGAAGCCCTAATCATTTATTTAATAAAGTTCTCAATTTGATGGGGTAGTAACTTACCATCGATTAGTGTGATTAGCTTGTACTTTTGTGTAGCTAACCTGTGTGTCTTAAGAAAAAGATACAGAAAGTTTTATTCTTCTTTGTGTGCTCAGAAACATTTTAAATATAAAAATTATCTGCTCTATGCAAGTTTGACAGCATCTTTGGTCTCACAAATTTGAAAAGTTAATTATTTTATCACTTTAAATGGTTTCTGATTTTAATGGTCTCTCCAGATATGCTAAATCTTTACCTGACAATTTTAGTGATTTATATAATACATCACAAATATATTCATGATTTTAAATTAATATTTTGTGTTATGTGCACAGTTAAAAAATCTCTGGTATTTGTGTTTCTAGTCCCTTTCTTGTTTCTAATATTTTGAGTTCCTTCCTTTTGATTATGTTTACTAGATGTAGGTCTATTTTTTTTTCTAATTACCTGTTATTTTTTTGCATATCTTTAGCATATAGCTGAAAAAGTAGGCCAAAAGATTTTATAAATTCAAATACTGGTTTCCAGCTTATATCTTTATGTCGTCCCAGTCCCTATTTCTAGAGTCAACCATATTTTCAAAGTCTTACGTTTAATAATTTGAGGGTTACTCCAAATTGAGTGATAAGCTTATACTTCTGTTTCTTCATTTCTCAACTTTAGAATTTATCTGGTGTCGATTTTTTTCAAGGACAAATGAGTATCTGGCTCCAGTTACACCACACGCCTAACACCTCTCCAAATGTGAATACTTCTTTCACTCTTTTTATTTCATTATTGCCTAATTATGTGTTATGGGCTGAATTGTCACCCCCACCAACCCCCCACCCCCCACCCCCCCCCCCCCCCCCCGCACCGGCCAAATTCATATATTGAAGTCCTAACCCACCAGTGCCTCAGAATGTGACTGTATTTAGAGATAAAATCTTAAATACTTAAGTTAAAATGATGTCATTAGGGTGGGTCCTAATCCAATATAGCTGGTGTCCTTGTAAGAAGAGGCAATTTGGACAGAGATGAGTTGAGGGAAGGTGATGCGAGGGTGATGCAGAGATAGAGGAGAGGACAGCAATTTACAAGCCATGGAGAGAGGTCTCAGAAGAAACCAAGCCTGCCAACACCTTAGTCTCGGACCTCTAGCATCCAGAATTGTGAGAAAATAAATTTCTGTTGTTTAAACCACCCAGTCTGTGGTACTTTGTTACTGCATCCTTAGCACACTAATACACTGTTACTTTAAGTGTTTATAACTTTTATTGTAGTGGTCTTTACATATTTCTTTAAATTTATTTTTTGATATTTGACTTTTTAAAGCCAATGTAAGTGGTATTTTTTGAAATTTAATTTTCAATTTATTTTGTTTTTAGGATATAAAAAATATAATTGCTTTTTTAAAATATTGACCTTGCTAGATTTACTTTTTAGACATAGTGGTATATTTGGAAATTATTTTGAGCTTCTACATGTACAATCATGCCATCTCTAAATAAAAATAGTTTTACTGGGCTTCCCTCGTGGCGCAGTGGTTGAGGGTCCGCCTGCCGATGCAGGGGACACGGGTTCGTGCCGCGGAGCAGCTGGGCCCGCGAGCCATGGCCGCTGAGCCTGCGCATCCGGAGCCTGTGCTCCGCAACGGGAGGGGCCGCAGCAGTGAGAGGCCCGCGTACCGCAAAAAAAAAAAAAAAAGTTTTACTCCTTCCTTTCCATTCTTGTGCCCTTCTTCCTTCCCCTCCTCCTCCTCCAATTCTTATTCTTTCTCTGGTTAAGACCTGTTCAATAATGTTTAATAGAAGTGATAATATTGAACATCCTTGACTGGTTGTTAACTTCAGGGAAATCTTTTCATATTACAATATTAACTATGATGTTAACGTCATAAATAGTCTTTGTTAAGGAGACCCTTCTATTGCTGGTTTTCTGTTTGACTTTACCATGTAGAGATGTTGAATTTTATCAAATGGCAAATGTTTTTAGGAAGAGACAGTGTTTGAAACACTTGCAAATCTCCAGTTGGTTACACAGGCGCCATGTAGTTACAACAATTCCTCTTGGTTCTCAATTCCACAACCCTGGCCCATTGCTGGAAGCAAAGAAAAAATCTTAGTTTCTCAGTGGACCTCTGTAGCCAAATGCCCCTTGGGAAGGAATGGCTTTCACTTTCTCTATTGCTTTAAACACTTGCCCATTGTGTTTTCAAAGATCTGGCAACAATGACATTTTGAGGGAGTTGCACGCTAGTTTTTAGAAGTTTTTGGCTTTACCCTCTAAATCACACTGCATAACTTCATTTTCCCATTTCTTCATTTTTTGGCTCTCTCCTCTGAGACATTCCTTGCACTTGATCTTTCAGACCGTAAACTCATCATCATCAGTAAGTTTTGCCCTAAGTCACTTTCTAGATCTTTTATTGGGAAACATGTTTATATCTCTTGAAATTATTTTGCATGAGTTCAGAAAGTTGTCATTCGGATGTTCTCATGTGTTCTTTGCATTATTTTATCTGTATCCATCTCTCTTCTCCTACAGTTGTGCTTCATGTGCTTTGTTTTGATCGCTTTGCCTGATCTCATTGGCTTCTAGACCCTTCCACTCTTTCTGAACGCCTCCTGTCTACATGTTGGGGACTGATAACTGGAGACTCTTGCTTTGATAGAAAGCAAAGTGTTCTCTTCCGTGTGGCTAGATAGGTAGAGTTAGGCTAAAACTGCAAAATATTCCAAAAACGTGTTGGTATATATCATAATAACTAAAGGAGATAAACTGAAGCCCTACCTTTTGATTTTCTTCTACTTCAGATACAGTTTATCTAACTTTTACTTTTTCCAGTTTCTACCCTTTCCACCTAAATTGGGCTTAAAACGTAAACTGGGATTAATTGGTTATTTGCAACATATTTCTTCTTTTTCAATGATATATTTAATAGTTTGTCAAATTTAGGATCTGATTTATTATTTAAATATAAATAAAGTAATTTCATTCTTTTCAAATCATATAAGAAAATATTTGTAAATCTCATTTCTAGTTCCCATTAAAACAAGTAAATAGGTTCAAGGTATTAAACGATGACTATTAAGCTTAATTTGGAATTTTTAAATCTCTGTTAATTAATTAGCATACTTATTAATATATAATGCTGATGCACATACTTACAAGACATGTAATTCACGAAAAATAAAATTATTCAGTCAGCTGGAGTTGCAGAGCTATCTTCTTAGTTTTTAGCTAGAGATGCTCAATTTCATAAAACCAGTAGCTTGTTTTCAACACTCTAGGAACTTTTATTTTAATCCAAAGATTTTTCCTTAATGGAATGATATATTAAAGTAGAGCAGATGAAAAGGAACCAAAATCTGGAAAAGTTATTTTTCAGTTAGGAAGTAGAATGCACACTGTTGACAAAATTAATCAATAGTCAATCTAAGGAAGAAGTGGAAAATTTTATTTGATCCAAACTGAGGATTATAACCTGAGAGACAGTCTCTCAGAGATCTCTGAGAACTGTTCCAGCGAGGTAAGGAGGGAGGCCAGTATATTTTTCATTTTGACGAAGGGGTACTGTGCGATCAAGCACACATCCCGGTAGAAGATTACTGCTATTCGTGAGGAACAGATAGTTAACGGTTTTAGTGCTTTTCTAAGTAGAAGATGCAAGAAACTGGGTTCCTAAAATTTTCTCCTAAAAATACGTAACTATCTGAGGGCCATTTCTGCCAGTTTTCCTAGATCACAAACTGCTTCATCCTGATCTTCACGCTGAATTCTTTTCATGGCATACTGTCAGTCAGCAACTGCAGTAGCCGATGACTTGATTCTTGTAGGACCGGGTGGTGGGCAAGACATTCTTTATGCTACAATCCCTTCCCTTTGGTCTTAATTTCGACCAAAGTTTGAGAGGCATTTTGTGACCAGTTTGACTCATGGCACTAGGAATGCTTATTCCCAGTTCAGGTGAGGATTTTGCTGATGGGCCACTCCATGTACTATTACTGTATTAGGCTCTGTTAACAGTAACCAAAGTCTCTGGACCACCTGTCTTACTAGTCTGTTATGATCCAGGAAATGGTCCTCTCATGTTGCTTCTTCCCATACCTAGAGTGACCCTATGACAATTATTGATCTTACAGAACTATATATTCGATCAATTGTTTCAAGTTGCCTTATTATTATCTTTATAGGAGTTTCAGTCACACATTTGGTAATGCAAGACACGATAATCTTGTAAAATATGCAGAGTATAAGTAATATAGCTAGTAACATTAATAAGGTCATAAGTATTTAAGTTAAGAACTTCCACTAGGTGTGGACCAATATCTCCCCAGGTCACCTGACCAGTCATTTCTGCACCATTTAAGGGAAATGATATATTGGCATTGTACATAAAGCTCACCAAATATGCCTACACATACAAGGCGAGTGGTGGGTTATCGTTACCCCTTACAGGACTGAGAAAGGAATGGTATCTTCTAAGGAGTTACATGGCTGGTGTCAAAAGGAGAAAAATTGATCTTTATGGTTGAACAGGTTTTCTGCCATTGGGGAGGTCCAGTTAATGCATAACACAGATGCACAATGCACACTGGAGGGGAGGAAGGAGGCCCAAATGGGAAGAGAAAAATTTTATGTTTAAATTTTCCTTGTCTTGCCTTAAAATATGAATTTTATTTCATAAACATGATCCCTTAGAAGAGAAAACATGAACAGGAATAATAGGTGGGGAAGCTCCCGTGTTGGAGTTCCACAACCCCTGAGGCTGACTGCCCATTAGGACTTGGGAGATACTTACAAATCTGTCTTGTCCATGATAAACATTTAACACTCCTGTCCTGCCTCTAAGAGCTTCTTAAAAAAATCTTTGATGCTAACTCTTTCATATGATGTTCAGCTTCTCTGTTTTTCAAAAACATCATTAATCTTTGCCACTCACATTTCATCTCTGAAAACTTATTTGTTGTAGAAATAGCAAGAGCATCAGAGCAAGACAAATTATAACTTCCATGAGCCTCAGTTTTTTCCCAATTAACCAAGGTGAATATCAATGATTTAGAGATGTCTATTAACATTAGGTAATATGATATCCCTGACACAGTGCCCATCCCACAGCTTATATAAAATCAGTACCAACTGTCTTCTTCTGTCTTGAATAATTGTTTTGGTATAAGGGTTTTAAGGGTTTAGCCTCTCCATATGTCTAGGAACATTATATCTTGAACCACAGATAATCAATGTCATCTGCATGTATCACAGCTATCCTAATTATTTTTCAACAGATGAACTTTTTAAAAGTAGCTTATTTACTTCAGTCTTATGACCAGTCTAAATATATAAACATACATAATTGAATAGGCAAAGTGTATAACTTACTAATTAGAGTCAAAATGGTTTTTCTAGTTGATTCACAAATATTGTATACTCAGGTATTTTAATGTTGTATATGCATTATTTACCAACATTAATATAATAAATAAAACATTTAATATCATAGTTCATTGTAGAGCTATGTTATGCTTAAAATGACAATAAGTCCAAAAGAGAGGCAATTTGTAACTAGACCATAAGATTTGAAGATTTGAAGTCACATGCTCTCATTTAGGGTCTTATTTCTGCAACCTATAAGCTTTATGAACTGGGAACATCTGGAGAATCATTCACCTTTAATGACCTTAAGTTTCTTTGGTAAAATTAAAGTGAGTATCCAATACAAACAAAATGTTCCAAATAATTGGTATGCTGATCAAATGACAGATGAATGAAAGCAATGTAACCTTAAAGCACATTATAAATATAAATTACATTACCCATAACTCCAGTTACTACAAATCATTTGAAAAATATTTAGAGGATAGAGGAAAAAGAACGTTTACTTCACCAAAGACTGCATTTAACTCTCTAAAGCAGACTTAGATAAGTAACACAGATATTTTCTTGTTCATGGTGGAGAAAAAAATTCAACATATCCAATATGGAATATAGATAGCCATTTAAATAAATAGAAGTAGTTACTGAATTAAAGTATGCAAAAGTGACTCGTAGAGGGTATTTACAACACATTTTTAAAATAAAGAGAATATTGATGCTAAATAAATGACCTATTGTATAGAAATAGAGCTGGATAAATTAAGGAAAGAATGTAAATAAAAGATGGAAGCTTAAAACCTTCCTCTGAAAGAACAAAAGTCAGAATCATCAAAAAAGAAACTCCCATCAGTGACAAGAAGTTTATTCTTGAGGAGCATTTAAAAAGTGAATAGGAAAAAGACAATGGGAGGAGTTTTTTGTTCCTCTGAGGATATCCCAACATATACTAAGGCTTGAATAACAGCCTCTCTGGCTTAGTGAGTCATGGAGATTTTATAGACCACGAGACCAGACAAGGCTCTGGGTCAGTCATGACTCAGAGAGGAAATTTCTCACCAAGGTTCACAAACCCCAATGATTCATCAGTGTCTTCCTTCTTCGGTTCCTTCTCATTACCATGGCAATTCATACAGCTCAAGAGAGTCAGAAAAGGTATCAGAGCTTATCTCACTCCTATTCCCTGAATTTTAAATAACCATTGGAGCAACTTTCTATCAGAACACAGGTAAATATCAGGTGTATAATATGTCATTTAATTTAGGCAACAGCAAGGAAAACAGGATAATTGGAAAGTATCTGTGGAACTATCTGATAGCAGATCCATGGCAGATAATTAGGGAAAGAACAAATTCAAAGCTTTCTGCCTTCTTGAGTTCACTTCAGTGCTGTTTGAATATTAGATCTTAAGATTAATTTTAGGTCTTTATCATCAGTTCTCTGAAAATGATAGGAGGTTAAAAATAGTCTATACAGCAAAGACAGAAGATAAAAGGCAAGGAATCACAAGAAAGGGAATTGTTTTTAAAAGATAAAAGAATTAATGCAGAAAATGGTGGCTTGGAAAGTAAAAATCTGGAATGTTTCACTAACTATATATCATATAAACAGGACATACAGTTTATATCTTATAAACCCACAATGTATCTATGAGACATTTATGATTCAAATGTGATTATATTCTAGGTAATGTTAAATGTCTCAATTTCAAAAAAGCAAAAATGTATAATAACATTATAGGACATGAAACTATCAAATTTCAATGAACCTGCAAAAAACAGACAAAAAAATAACATTTTACAATAAGTAGTAACAAAACTATATAGTAATTGTAAAGCACTAAAATCTCAAGTACAATTTTTTTTGACAACTATTCTATTTGAAGAGTATTTTGGTCAAAGAAGTAATTAAAAGTTCAATAGATTATTTAAAATATGTAATGAAGGGACACTATATGAAAATATTATGGACCATATATTCAAAGCTTTACTAAGATATAAATCCATGGTTGTAAATTATATCATTGTTAAAAAATACAAGGTAATAAATTGAATGGAAATATTGAATGTTCTTCTAAGCAGTCCTTCATTTAATCCTTACAGATGCCCTGCAAGGTATTATCACCATCCTATTGATGTAAAAACTCAAGTTCAGAGGGGTTAAGTAACCTGCTCCAAATACAGTTTCTATGTATCTTAGCTGTCTGGATCAGGAGCTTGAAATTTTTATCTGTCATTTTCTTTCTCAAGAATAGAAATAAAGAAACTAATTGTTGAACTAAAAAACATTTTAAATTAAGAAAATGGAAGAATTACTATACCAAATATAAGAACTTGTAAACAAAAAAATAACTAGGTAGTAAAATTGATGAGCCCGGGAGTTTATTTTCCAAAAACACTGATCTAATCATCAAAAGAAGATAAATTATAAATAAAACTGGAAATGAAAGAACAAAATACATAATGATTTTTAAATGAAAAGAAAATAGTATGACACAGAAAGTTATGCTGAACAATTTAATGAATGGAAACATGTCCTTAAAGATACACGATCAAAACTGTTTTTAAGGTTATTCCTTCACAATTCAACAAATTAATTAAGCTGTTAATTAAAACAGCAAGTATACCCTGGTGACTGTCCTAAGCACCAAGACTACAGCTATGAATAAGACAGACATGACCACAGTGAGATATCACCTCATGCCTTTTAGAATGGCTGCTATCAAAAAGACAAGAATAACAAGTGTTGGCGAAAATGTGGAGAAAAGGGATCCCTTGTGCACTGTAGATAGGAATGTAAATTGGTGCAGCCACCATGGAAAACAATGTGGAGGTTCCTCAAAAAATTAAACATAGAACTACTATACAATCCAGTAATTCCGCTTCTGGGTATTTAGCTGAAGAAAATGAAAACACTAACTGTTAAAGATATAGGCAGCCCCATGTTCATGCAGCATTATTCACAATAGCTAAGATATGGAAACAACCTAAATGTCCATTAATAGATGAATGAGTAAAGAAATTGAGATATATATATATATATATATATATATATATATATATATATATATATATATATATATATAATTCAGCCATTAAAAAGAGTGAAATCTAGCCATTTGCGGTAACACAGATGGACCTCCCAGGTACTATGCTAAGTGAAATAAGTCAGACAGATAAAGACAAATCCAGTATGATTTTATATGTGGACTCTTAAAAAGAAAAACAAGCACTAAACTCATAGACACAGAGAACAGGTTGGTGGTTGCCAGGAGTGGAGGGGTGGAGTTTGGGAGAAATTTTTTTTGTTTTTGATTTGGTTTAAATAAGTTAAAAATTAAATTTAAAAAAGACAAACACGGTTCAAGCCCCTCGTTTTTTCCGTAAGATGTTATGGAAAAACCCAAACGAACTTTTTGGCCAACCCAATTTAGTATCAAGGAATAAACCAACCATCACAGATGAAATTGAAAAAATTAAAAGCTACATTCCAGTAAGTTTTTGATGAAACCAATAAATACTTAAGACCTGATAATTTCTTGGTAGATTAAAGAACAGATTATTCACATATTACATACTGTGCTAGAGAAAATAAATATAAAAACATTAATTTTATATAGTCACCATAACATTTATACAATCTGGAAAAAAATAGTAAGAAAAATAATTAAAGAGAAACTCACGGTGAGACTGGATATCCTGTCTCCAACCTGCCCCTATTAGCTCTAGTGTTTTTACTGACCTTCCAACACGGGTCCTTCTGGCTGGTGTGGCTTGTGCCAAAAGGAGACCAAGTTCGGTTCAGAAGCAAAGGAAAGCTTTATTCTTAGATTAAAGAACGGGAGCGGCGCGAGCTCGAGCTCTAGAGCCCATGCTCTCCCCACAGGCGGTGGGTGGGGCTGCTTTGCAGGGATCTCGTGGGGGAGGCAGAGTTCTCGCGAGGCTGTGCGCTTCAGATCAAAGTGCCGGGCGCACTGTCTCTGCACACGGCCAGCTGTTGCAGCCATTTTGAACTGTGTTGTGCTCTGCGCTTCTGCGCACAGCCCGGGAGCTGAGGTGTCCGCAGCCGTTTCGCAGCCGGAAATCTGGTCTGAAAGGATGAGTGTGAGGCCTCTGCACGCGCCACCCTGTGAGCGAGCGAAGCCAGACTAAACCCAAAGGAAAAAAAAGGTTAGACTTTATCATCCAGATTCTATTTTTATTTCCTGGGAATTGTTAATGGGCTTTACTGGTGACAGTGTAAGCCCATTGGGGAAATTCCTCATTGTGGAGAACTTTAATAAAATTGGTATTCCCAGGGGATACTTCCCACTGACCTCTCAAGGAAAGTCAAGGTTCCCAGACCCATCTGCCAGGGCCCTGGATCATCAAAGGGACAAGCACATGCTACAACTGGGCCAAAAGGCATTCCGTCTGGGGACTTTGCGTCTTGAGAGAGTGTCCCGAATGGGAAGGCACTTTGGCCTCAGAACAAGCTCACTCCTCTTGTGGGCCACTGGCTGTGACTTGTCTCACCATCAGAGCTCCTTTGGTTTCTGTCCTAAAGTCTTATTTAAGCCTTCTGACCATTCTGTGTGTCCCCAATATCCGCCTGACAAGGTCCCCGTAGCTTATCTAGAGTTGGCTTTTGTTATTTGCACATAATAATACCAACTAGCAAAATATGAACATAAAATTTCTAATTAAAATTCTAACAAAATGAAGTTACAAAATTAAGATATTAAACACTTTTTAATCTAAAAAATTTAAGAATGGGTTATTGGGAAATTCTTCTCAGTGAACATAGAATACATGCATAGATATTTCATTAGAATGTGAAAATCTATTTGGTAAAATTCAATATCTATACATTTAATAAAATCCCTTCCTAACTGGAGGGTTCATTCCTTTTCACAGCAAAGAAAGTCTTTTCTTGTTTTGTAAATTCTTTTCAATTTTAACCAGTTTTTTTTTTTTTTCATAATGAAAGCAATTGTACTTGTAGAAAATCCAGAAAACAAACAGGAAATTATCAGAAGATTAATTTACATAAACCTTTTTAAGCAGTTGGAAAATATGTGTGGTGCTGTCAGCTTAGATATGCATTAAACACACTTAGGTCACGAAAATATCAATCATGCAAGACCCCAGGATCCTAAATCCAGCTGAGCCCAGAGCTCCTGATTGTAGGGTGGGCTTGTTGCACTCAGGACTGCTCTTTTAACTTCAGCTGCATTCCAAATACTGCATGATAGCCATCTGATTGATAGAATGAGTCACTTAATTCATATCTCATTTCCCATAGTGTCCCTACTAACCATCTCCCAGGTTCAGTTTTTTTTTCCTTCAGTCATTCACTGATTCATTCAACAAATATTTGTGGAGCACTTATAATGGGACAGCCTATTCTAGACACTTGGGGAAACAGTGCTAAATAAGATAGACAAGAAACTTTGCCCTCATGGAACTGGTATTTTAGTGAAAAAAATGGAAAACAAAATAATGTATGTAGCATTTTAGATTGTGAAAACCCTAAGTTTAAGCAGAAGGAGGCAAGCCATTCGACACATTTCTTCCAATATCTTTATAGGGGTTGCTAGATGGTTGTTGCTGGAGATACGAAGTCTGTACTGTATTTATGCTACAGATGAGAAATTAGACTCACAGGGATTAGACAGCTGCTACAGGACACCTGACTTGTGCGGCATTCAGCACCAGGCATCTAAGAGCTGAACCGAGGGTATATCATATTTGCATTATACCAAAGTCAGCATTTCCTCACATAGTGTAAATTTGAACTGTCTATGGGAACGAGTTCTTTTTTTTTTGTTTTAACATCTTTATTGGACTATAATTGCTTTACAATGCTGTGCTAGTTTCTGCTGTATAACAAAGTGAATCAGCTATACGTATACATATATCCCCATATCTCCTCCCTCTTGCATCTCCCACCGTCCCTATCCCACCCCTCTAGGTGGTCACCAACCAATGAGCTGATCTCCCTGTGCTATGCGGCTGCTTCCCACTAGCTATATGTTTTACATTTGGTAGTGTATATATGTCCATGCCACTCTCTCACTTTGTCCCAGCTTACCCTTCCCCCTCCCCATGTCCTCAAGTCCATTCTCTACGTCTGTGTCTTTATTCCTGTCCTGCCCCTGGGTTCTTCAGAACCAATTTTTTTTTTTTTTTTTTAGATTCCATATATACGTGTTAGCATACGGTATTTGCTTTTCTCTTTCTGACTTACTTCACTCTGTATGACAGACTATGGGTCCATCCACCTCACTAAAAATAACTCAATTTCCTTTCTTTTTATGGCTGAGTAATATTCCATTGTATATATGTGCCACGTCTTCTTTATCCATTCATCTGTTGACGGACACTTAGGTGGCTTCCATGTTCTGGCTATTGTAAATAGAGCTGCAGTGAACATTGTGGTATGTGTCCCTTTTTGAATTATGGTTTTCTCAGGGTATATGCCCAGTAGTGGGATTGCTGGGTCATATGGTAGTTCTATTTTTAGTTTTCTGAGGAACCTCCATACTGTTCTCCATAGTGGCTGTATCAATTTACATTCCCACGAACAGTGCAAGAGGGTGGGAACATGTTCTTATAGGGCAAGGAAGAACAACAGATCTTAAGAATTGTGAGAACATTTTGCTTATGTCTATAGGATAATGAACTAATATGGGTGATGTTTGGAGAATCATTACTGAAGATAAGGAAAGTAGCTGTATATCAACATGATTTGTCCAGTTTAAAGATTTGCTTTTTTCCTCGATGGCAGATCTATGTTATTAAAAAATCCAACTACTACCCTTTCCTGGGATCTCAACTAAAATGATTTATCTTCTTAAGGCTGTTTCTGACATCTCCATGTTTTCAGACAAAAATCAATAATTTCTTTATCCTTTATAATAAAAGTAATGAATATTCTTGAAAAATGCATAGATTTAATATATTGTAATGTAATCATTGACTTACATGTCCAATATAATAAACTGAGCACTCCATTACAATAAAGACAATTTCTAATATGCCTTTTCATATATACAGTTTAACATATTAATGTGAATATGATAAATGCTCAATAAAAATTTATAGGATGAATCAATGTAGAAACAAATTTTATAATCAGGAAAATAAGTAATAAAAAAGAAATATAGGGCTTCCCTGGTGGTGCAGTGGTTGAGAGTCCACCTGCCGATGCTGGGGACACGGGTTCGTGCCCCAGTCCGGGAAGATCCCACATGCCACGGAGCAGCTGGGCCCGTGAGCCATGGCTGCTGAGCCTGTGCGTCCGGAGCCTGTGCTCCGCAACAGGAGAGGCCACAGCAGTGAGAGGCCCGCGTACCGCAAAAAAAAAAAAAAAAGAAATATAAAATGTGACTGGAATCCTTGTAAGAACCGGAAAGTTTTGAAGATAAATGGTGGACTTTAATTTCTTGTTTTTACGTGAAGCTGAAAATTGACAAAGTTTTAAAATAAAGCGAATAACACAACTTGGCTTTCTGGTACAGTTTAGTGTTGAATACATTGATTCTACTCCAGGGGCAGATGACTCTTGTGAAGATTTAAAAAAAGATTTATTTTCCTTGAGTTTTATTTATTTCATGACAAGGAATTTAAGCTTAAAAGGAGGGGGAGAAAAAAAATGATCTGATATTATCTGTAATATTGGTAGCATGAAGGAAATCTTGTCTGTCAAGTAATAAAGAAAATCAATAGAAGGAAGCCTCAGGAGTTCTTGGGAGAAATTATTGTAAAGTGTGTCAGAAATGATGTTCATGACTTTGGATGGCACAACATATCGGTCAGAGAGAACATGAACTTGAAATTTAAATCTAAATAGAAAAACGCAATCACCAAGGTATCATGAAGTTCTAAGAGTTAGAATAGGGGCATGTAGAAATATACATTTTACCAAAGGAACATATCTAACAGAAAATGTGCCAGTTATTGATTGCCATGGATAGAAAGGCATGTAACTATGTACACCTTCATATGCCTAAGAATATAAGCATGGTAGAGTACATGTGAGTGAGGAAGAGAGAAATGAAGAGACAAAGAAAGAAATGAGAAGGAGTCGGAAAGAGAGACATAGGTACTGAAAGAGGGAAGAAAAAAGAGAGATTGCAGGAGAAAGAGAATAAAGGAAAGAGGGAAGAACAAACGAGAAAGAGAAAAGGAGAGTGGGTACTGAGGGAGAGAGGTAAGGAAAGAGGAAGGTGGGGAAAAGCAGGAGAGAGAGAGAGAGAGGCAGAGAGGGACTAAAGTTATTCTCGTCAGATGGAAAAGAATAGATGATCTAAACAGATGATGTTTGTGTCTCCAATAACAGTCTGTGATATGGAAGGCTATATTTTAAAAGATGTGTTTGGATGAGTTCCTCTACTAAAGTAAGAATTATAATTATCTTCAAGTAAGTATTTGGAGTGAGTGTTTGAAAAAGAGATTGGAATTTTTGTGGTCTTCGAGGGTAAAACTGGGATAAATAGATGGAACGTATAAGAAAGGATTTTTTTTTCTTCATTTACTACAGTCATTTACAGTTTGAGCTATTCATGAGATAGTATTTTCCCACCACGAGAAGTTTCAAGAAACTATTGGACTCTCTTGAATTCTGAAGAAGAAATGCATACATTTATCAGGAGGTTGTTTCAGGTGCTTCTAAGATCACTTACAGCCCATGAATTTATGGAACACCTCGCTAAAATAAGAGATATTTCTTGTGTGTTTCTCCAATCTGTGTGATTACCTTGTATCTTCACTCATCGTTTCCGTCATGTTTCCCCCCTGAGAGAAATGTCCCTTTTGCTTATCAGATATTTTTCTCCACCTGTACTCCTCATTTATCCTCTTCAACCTCCCTGCGCTTCCTCAGCTTACCCCTGTTAACTTCTTCTAATTCACCCAAAAATATACCGGCTTCTACTGCCTTTTAAAAACATTCTCTGAGGGCTTCCCTGGTGGTGCAGTGGTTGAGAGTCCGCCTGCCGGTGCAGGGGACGTGGGTTCGTGCCCCGGTCTGGGAGGATCCCGCATGCCGCGGAGCGGCTGGGCCCGTGAGCCATGGCTGCTGAGCCTGTGTGTCCGGAACCTGTGCTCCGCAACGGGAGAGGCCACAGCAGTGAGAGGCCCGCGTACCGCAAAAAAAAAAAAAAAAAAAAAAAAAAAAAAAAAAAAGACATTCTCTGAGACTGGTCAGTGCCTCAACCAGCGCACCATTTCTCTCCTACTTCACCGCTAGCTTCTCTTGCTCCCAGACCCACACCACTCGCTTACTCCGACTCTTTGCAGTTTGGTTTCTGTTTCAGAAGTTCAATGAAATCTGTTTTTATAGGTCACAGTTGACTTACTAATTTCAGTTGTATAATCTTTCACTGATTAAGATGTGACAGGGAAGAAGATTCAGTGTAATATCGGGAAGAGATTTTTTTTTTAATTAGATAAATTCAGACATAGAATTGGTTGCATTATAAGGAAATAATTTTCCCATCACTGGTGTTTCTGGTAATGTACACAGTCTCCCTTCCCTAAATTATCTGCTTTTGATAAGTGTTCTCCCCACTGTGTATTCTGGATGATATACCAGATGAGGAGCCCTGAAGGCAAGCAATATGAACACTTTCTCACTAACTCAAGTATAGTGTGATTTATGGGAAAGATCTCAAGGGCTCTGGGAATTCTGGGGGTCCTAGTAATGGTTAGGAACCAAGGTGACAGGGGAGTATAAAGTACAATACTGCCCTGGTGAGAACAGGCTCTTCAGTCCCTGCCCCTCAGATTAATACCTTTGCTTTGGTTTTAGCAACACTATTTCAAGGTACGATGTTTTTCCAGACTTGGAGCTAGCACACAGCCTGGCTCTTTCCTTTTCCCATTTTAAAGGAAGATCTGACCCCTTCATTTCCTGTAAAGGAAGATAAGAACTTGGATTTGCATTTAATAGGAGAGAGTTTTTAAAAAAGCCACACATAAGAAACTGACTTGCTGTTATGAAAGGAGAATGTATGGTGAGCAGGAAAAACTGACAAATGTCCACTTCAGAAACAGAAAAAGTACCTTTCACTCTTTCCCCAGTTAAAACCTGACCTTGAGTAAGACAAAGTGTCAGAAAAATGGTTTTTAAATAACTACTAATGACCTTGGATCTCGCTGTAAGCCTCGTTAGGCAGGGGAAAGATTGAAAACTCTTTTGTCAATCCCAGAGGTTCTGGGAACCGCTATACTATCACACCTTGCCTTTTGGGAAAAGCTCACCACAAATAATATGTATTACTGTTGTAGTATTATGTAATAATATATATTACTGCCCACCTCTGTATGTTTCCACTCTGTTCTCCCTTCACTGTTACTCGTTTTACATCCCTAGTGACGTGAGCTTCTCACATCACTGACCCTGCGCCAGTCTTTGCCACAGCTCTGGGAATCACTGACACTGCTAATTCTCAGCTGTGGTACACATTTCTAATGCACAGTGTGTAGTTTTGTGGTTGCTGCGCTAACTGCTTCTCAGCATCTTAGCTAGTACCCTTAGCTGGAGGCCCAAATATTTAATCAACGGCCTTTACTGTTGCCTCACGTTATACCTCCTGGTCTTAGGTTTTTCTTCCTCTTCTTCCTTTCATGACTTTTGCTGCCAACTCAGTCCATTCCCATAAAGCAAGGGATGGACTGAACATTACTTCCCTAAGGAAATGAGAAAGGGAAAGAAACGATCAATCATTGAGTGCCTAATTTTCCCAGATCCTTCACGTATGCCTTTGCATTCAATTATCCCTGAAATCTTATAAGAAAAGTGTTATTACTCCAAACTAATTGATAGGAGAGCTAAATCTGGGTAGTAGAACCTTTTCAAGGTCTCAAGTTGTTTACCTTACTACACACTACCTGATTTCCTTCCTGTCACACTGCCCTTCTAAGCAAACTCACTCTGGGGGAAAGAAGGTTCATGCAAACCCCGGCTGCACGGCATAATGCAGTCCAGAGGTCTTCAGAGACGTTGTGCAGGGAGGCACAGAGAAGAGCTGCCATTTGTTGTCGTTTTGCTCTCGGATTCCTGAGAGGAAACACAAAGCCAACTGAATCACCCAGACTTCTGTTGTTTATGTGAATGATACTTCTGTCTACCTCCTCCAGGGGAGAGGGACATTAAAATCCATTGTTGAGCTTATCTAGACCTTTTACTTTTGTGTGAGAAATCATGAAGCTCATTGCACTCTTCATAATTTTTGTTGAATATGACCTCCCAGGAACACTTCTTTATTTCAAACAAATGTAATTTTTTAATTAAAAAAGCCATATAAGTGTAGCATGGATTTTTGGAACCAGAAAAAAGAAAAAAATTGCATTAGCACTTGCACATTTGGGAAAATTTCAGAAAAGTGGATGTGATATTAACTGGGACACAGGCACCAATGCATGGGGTCAAGGTTGTGTTATCAGAGCAGAGATTCGAAAAATTGTATTTCCAGGTTCTCAGATATAAGATTAGAGAATTCAGCATGTCAAAGTAGAGCAGAAATTAGCTAGGACAGTAAAAAGAAATGAACAATTTGGCGATGGTGATGGTGGAGGGGAGCTGACATACCTTCTGTTTTTCACTGACTTTAATTAATTAATTGTTAAACATTTTTATTGGAGTATAATTGCTTTACAATGCTGTGTTAGTTTCTGCTTTATAACAAAGTGAATCAGCTATACATATATCCCCATATCTCCTCCCTCTTGTTTCTCCCTCACACTTTCCCTATCTCACCCCTCTAGGTGGTCACAAAGCACCTAGCTGATCTCCTTGTGCTATGCGACTGCTACCCACTAGCTATCTATTTTACATTTGGTAGTGTATATGTGTCCATGCCACTCTCTCACTTTGTCCCAGCTTATACTTTCACCTCCCCGTGTCCTCAAGTCCATTCTCTACATCTGTGTCTTTATTCCTGTCCTGCCCCTGGATTCTTCAGAACCATTTTTTTTTAAGATTCCATATTTATGTGTTAGCATACGGTATTTGTTTTTCTCTTTCTGACTTCACTCTGTATGACAGACTCTAAGTCCATCCACCTCACTGCAAAGATCTCAATTTCCTTTCTTTTTATGGCTGAGTAATATTCCATTGTATATATGTGGCACACCTTCTTTACGCATTCAACTGTCGATGAACACTTAGGTTGCTTCCATGTCCTGGCTACCGTAAATAGAGCTGCAGTGAACATTTTGGTACATGACTCTTTTTGAATTATGGTTTTCTCAGGGTATATGCCCAGTAGTGGGACTGCAGGGTTGTATGGTAGTTCTATTTGTAGTTTTTTAAGGAACCTCCATACTGTTCTCCATAGTGGCTGTATCAATTTATATTCCCACCAACAGTTCAAGAGCTTTCTCTTTTCTCCACACCCTCTCCAGCATTTATTGTTTGTAGATTTTTTGATGATGGCCATTCTGACTGGTGTGAAGTGATACCTCATTGTAGTTTTCATTTGCATTTCTCTAATGATTAGTGATGTTCAGCATTCTTTCATGTGTTTGTTGGCAATCTATATCTTCTTTGGAGAAATGTCTATTTAGGTCTTCTGCCCATTTTTGGATTGGGTTTTTTTTTTTTTTTTTTTTGATATTGAGCTGCATGAGCTGCTTGTAAATTTTGGAGATTAATCCTTTGTCAGCTGCTTCATTTGCAAATATTTTCTCCCACTCTGAGGGTTGTCTTTTCACCTTGTTTATGGTTTCTTTCATTGTGCGAAAGATTTTAAGTTTCATTAGGTCCCATTTGTTTATTTCCATTTTTATTTCCATTTCTCTAGGAAGTGGGCCAAAAAGGATCTTGCTGTGATTTATGTCATAGAGTGTTCTGCCTATGTTTTCCTCTAAGAATTTTATAGCATCTGGTCTTACATTTAGGTTTTAATCCATTTTGAGTTTATCCTTGTTTATGGTGTTAGGGAGTGTTCTAATTTCATGCTTTTACATGTAGCTGTCCAGTTTCCCCAGCACCAGTTCTTGAAGAGGCTGTCTTTTCTCCATTGTATATTCTTGTCTCCTTTATCAAAAATAAGGTGACCATAGGTGTGTGAGTTTATCTCTGGAATTTCAATCCTGTTCCATTGATCTATATTTCTGCTTTGGCTATTCAGGGTCTTTTTTGTTTCCATACAAATTGCGAAATTTTTCGTTCTAGTTCTGTGAAAAATGCCAGTGGTAGTTTGATAGGGATTGCATTGAATCTGTAGATTGTTTTGGGTAGTATAGTCATTTTCACAAAGTTGATTCTTCCAATCCAAGAACTCGGTATATCTCCCCATCTGTTTGTATCATCTTTAATTTCTTTCATCAGTGTCTTATCATTTTTTGCATACAGGTCTTTAGTCTTCTTAGGTAGGTTTATTCCTAGGTCTTTTATTCTTTTTGTTGCAATGGTAAATGGGAGTGTTTTCTTAATTTCTCTTTCAAATTTTTCATCGTTAGTGTTTAGGAATGCAAGAGGTTTCTGTGCATTAATTTTGTATACTACTACTTTACCAAATTCATTGATTAGCTCTCGTAGTTTTCTGGTAGCATCTTTAGGATTCTCTATGTATAGTATCATGTCATCTGCAAACAGTGACAGTTTTACTTCTTCTTTGTTAATTTGGATTCCTTTATTTCTTTTTCTTCTCTGATTGCTGTGGCTAAAGCTTCCAAAACTATGTTGAATAATAGTGGTGAGAGTGGAAAACCTTGTCTTGTTCCTGATCTTAGAGGAAATGGTTACACTTTTTCACCAATGAGAATGATGTTGGCTGTGGGTTCGTCACATATGGCCTTTATTATGTTGAGGTAAGTTCCCTCTATGCCTACTTTCTGGAGGGTTTTTATCATAAATGGGTGTTGAATTTTGTCAAAAGCTTTTTCTGCATCTATTGAGATGATCATATGGTTTTTCTCCTTCAATTTGTTTATATGGTTTATCACATTGATTGATTTGCATATATTGAAGAATCCTTGCACTCCTGGAATACACCCCACTTCATCATGGTGTTTGATCCTTTTAATGTGCTGTTGATTTTGTTTGCTAGTATTTTGTTGAGGATTTTTGCACCTATGTTCATCACTTATATTGGCCTGCAGTTTTCTTTCTTTGTGACATCTTTGTATGATTTTGGTATCAGGGTGATGGTGGCCTTGTAGAATGATTTTGTGAGTGTTCCTCCCTCTACTATATTTTGGAAGAGTTTGAGAAGGGTAGGTGTGGGCTCTTCTCTAAATGTTTGATAGAATTTGCCTTTGAAGCCATCTGTTCCTGGGCTTTTGTTGGTTGGAAGATATTTAATCATAGTTTCAATTTCAGTGCTTGTGATTAGTCTGTTTATGTTTTCTGTTTCTTCCTGGTTCAGTCTTGGAAGCTTGTGCTTTACTAAGAATTTAGCCATTTCTTCCAGGTTTTCCATTTTTTTGGCATATAGTTGCTTGTAGTTATCTCTCATTATGCTTTGTGTTTCTGCAGTGTCAGTTACTTCTCCATTTTCATTTCTAATTCTATTGATTTGAGTCTTCTTCCTATTTTCTTAGTGAGTCTGGCTAATGGTTTATCAATTTCGTTTATGTTCGCAAAGAACCAGCTTTTAGTTTTATTGATCTTTGTTATTGTTTCGTTCATTTCTTTTTCATTTATTTCTCATCTGATCTTTATGATTTCTTTCATTCTGCTAACTTTGGGGGGTTTTTGTTCTTCTTTCTCTAATTGCTTTAGGTGTAAGGTTAGGTTGTTTATTTGAGTTGTCTCATTTCTTGACGTAAGATTGTATTGCTGTAAATTTCCCACTTAGAACTGCTTTTGCTGCATCCCATAGGTTTTGGATCGTCATGTTTTCATTGTCATTTGTTTCTAGGTATTTTTTTATTTCCTCTTTGATTTCTTCAGTGATCCCTTGGTTATTTAGTAATGTATTTTTTAGCCTCCATGTGTTTGTATTTTTTTTACAAATTTTTTCCTGTAATTGCTATCTAGTCTTATAGTGTTGTGGTCCAAAAAGATACTTGGTACAATTTCAATTTTCTCAAATATACCATGGCTTGATTTGTGACCCAAGATATGATCTATCCTGGAGAATGTTCCATGGACACTTGAGAAGAAAGTGTATTCTGTTGTTTTTGGATGGACTGTCCTATAAGTATCAGTTAAGTCCATCTTGTTTAATGTATCATTTAAAGCTTGTGTTTCTTTATTTATTTACATTTCAGATGATCTGTGCATTGGTGAAAATGGGGTGTTAAAGCCCCCTACTATGATTGTGTTACTGTCGATTTCCCCTTTTATGGCCGTTAGCATTTGCCTTATGTGTTGAGGTGCTCCTATGTTGGGTGCATAAATATTTACAACTGTTATATCTTCTTCTTGGATTGATCCCTTGATCATTATGTAGTGTCCTTCTTGGTCTATTGTAATAATCTTTATTTTAAAGTCTATTTTGTCTGAAATGAGAACTGCTACTCCAGCGTTCTTTTGGTTTCTTTTGCCTGGAATATCTTTTTCCATCCTCTCACTTTCAGTCTGTATGTGTCTCTAGGTCTGAACTGGATCTCTTGTAGACACCATATATATGGGTCTTGTTTTTGTTTCCATTTAGCCAGTCTATGTCTTTTGGTTGTTGCATTTAATCCATTTTCATTTAAGGTAATTATCGATATGTATGTTCCTATTACCATTTTCTTAATTGTTTGGGTTTGTTATTGTTGGTCTTTTCCTTCTCTTGTGTTTCTTGCCTAGAGAAGTTCCTTTAGCATTTGTTGTAAAGCTGGTTTGGTGGTGCTGAATTCTCTTAGCTTTTCCTTGTCTGTAAAGGATTTAATTTTTCCCTTGAATCTGAATGAGATCCTTGCTGGGTAGAGTAATCTTGGTTGTACCTTTTTCCCTTTCATCACTTTAAATATGTCTTGCTCCTTCCTTCTGTCTTGCAGAGTTTCTGCAGAAAGATCAGCTGTTAACCTTATGGGGATTCCCTTGTGTGTTATTTGCTGTTTTTCCGTTGCTGCAGTGGCGGGCTGCACAAGCTCCTGGGAGGGGAGGTGTGAATAGTGACCTGTGCTTGCAAACAGGCTTCTTGGTGGCTGCAGCAGCAGCCTTAGTGTCTCATGCCCGTCTCTGGTGTCCACACTGGTAGCCACGGCTGGGGCCCATTTCTGGAGCTCGTTTAGACAGTGCTCTGAATCCCCTTTCCTCATGCACCCTGAAACAATGGTCTCCTGCCTCTTGGGCAGGTCCAGACCTTTTCCTGGACTCCCTCCCGACTAGCTATGGTGCACTGGCCCCCTTCAGGCTGTGTTCATGTAGCCATCCCCGTTCCTCTCCCTGGGATCCTACTTCTGAAGCCCGAGCCTCAGCTCCCAGGCCCCACCCGCCCTGGTGGGTGAGCACACAAGCTTCTCGGGCTGGCGAGTGCTGGTCAGCACCAATCCTGTGTGCAGGAATCTCTCCACTTTGCCGTCTGCACCCCTATTACTGCGCTCTCCTTCGTGGCTCCGAAGCTTCTTCCCCGCCCCACTAACCCCTGTCTGCACCAGTGAAGTGGCTTCCTGGTGTATGGAAACGTTTCCTCCTTCACAGCTCCCTCCCAGAGGGGCAGGTCCCATCCCTATTCTCTTATCTCTGTTTATTCTTTTTTCTTTTGCCCTACCCAGGTATGTGGGGAGTTTCTTGCCTTTTGGGAGGTCTGAGGTCTTCTGCCAGCGTTCAGTAGGTGTTCTGTAGGAGCTGTTCCACATGTAGATATATTTCTGATGTAGTTGTGGGGAGGAAGGTGATCTCCACGTCTTACTCCTCCACCTTCTTGAAGGTCTCTCCCTTCACTGACTTTAAAAAATGTTTATTATTTATAAATTAATTCTGTGCATTTTAATTAGCAAATCAAAATTGATGCTGGAATATTCTGTCATGTAATAGGAATTCCATAAACATTTATTTAGTTCAACCCTTATTCAATGTCCTATACAGAGGTGTTCAACACTTAAACATTTTATGTGAATAATTCTTATGTTAGAGGCATTAAATTGTAGTAGAAAAAAGAGTGCTTTCATGTTGCTAAATATTTAAGTGCTCTCCGAAGCTTGGTTCTGAAACCCTATTACAGGTTTCTTTAAGAGAGCAGTAAATTGTGAATACATTTAACCTTGTTGCTCTTCACAATGAAAATATGATCAAAAGGAGTAAGGCATTCCATCTTTTGGTTTATGATGAGGATTAGGATTTGTCCTTTGGCTAAAGTCAATGTGGAAAATAAATTCTAGATGCCACACTGCTTTTCAAAAAATTGTTTCTGCAGTATACTGTTGTATGCAACTCTTGCTGTACAGGAAATGGAAGAGTCATGTTAAAATAAAGAACTTTGCAATGTGTGTGAGGGGGCTGGGGGGGCAGAAACGTGGGGTTATTGAACTGAGAGTTCAGGAGAGGTCCTGAACTAAAGGGAGACTCTTTCAGGTCAGGAAAAATTGTGAAGTAGGTGTTTTTACTCACAACAGTATTCAAATTATGTGCCATTAGAAATCATATGTTCAGCTGTCCCTGAGTCGGTGCTCTCCCAATCTATCTAAAACCTATATGAGGAACCCACTAGAACAAAAGCCCCACCTCTTCCTCAAAGTTGCTGTAACAAAGTCAAGGTATTCATTATGGGAAAAATATTTGGGTGTAGGAAATTTCTCATAATAGCCTTTAAATCATGTGTGTGACCATACTGGATAGCAAACATTATTCCTAAAAACCTTATTTTTACTCATCTTTGTGTTCTGTAATTGCATAAAAAAGGTATTTTCATACAATAGGCATATGTGTTGAATGAAATTCCTGGGACCCAGATTGAAGAGGACTAAGACATGGAAACAAATGAATGTAAGACTTGAGGGGTCCTAGAGGAAGAGATCAGGTGTTAGAAATAGGAAGAATGTGAAAGAGTCCATGGTAGTTACCAAACACTGCTTCCTGGGTTAGTCTGCTGATTTCCTCTCCTTCTGCTATCTGTGAATAACTTGCCCATGCATTGTCTTTCTTAGACTCTGGGAGGTTCTTGCTTATCTTTGATCCTCAGTGGTCTAATCTGAAGTCGATGATGGAGAGATACCTCATGGGGGCTGGTACAGGCATGGGACAGAGGGTAACTAAAAATTAAACAATCACAGTCTTTGTAAAGGTCTGTAATTTCTGTGGCAGTACAACTTCCTCAAGCTTTGGCAGCCTTCATGTCTATTTGCTTTCAATAAACTGTACGTGAAGTTAATCAGACATGTTGTTTTGAAACTTGATGAATCTCCTCTTTTATTTACTGGAGCTCTTGTTTGCGCATCTCTCTCCCCGTCAATTTAATGGCAATTACCTTGAGGCCATGTGAAATAACAGACTTGGGGAAGAAGGAGGTACCCTTAAGTAGGTTGGTACCATTGGGCTGGCTTGTATTAGAAAATCATCTCTCTTATTTCTTGGGTTACACATACAGTTGGCTTTTCCAATCCTGTAAAGCTGCTAATTATTGGGCTCTCAGCCATTTTAAGTGGCAGTCCATAGCAGAGAGAGCTTCCTTTAGTGAAATTATATTCTCTTTTATTTTTCTTAGTATTTGGCCAACTCGCACCTCAGCATATCTCCTGATATCTTGTTAAAAGCATCAAGAAGCAGCCAAGGTGTATCAATATTGTGAATTTTTTCCACCCTGTTAGCTACAGACTTATTAGGCAAAGTTTATACTCCCAAATTCTCAATTTAACTCTATCAGAAATTCATTTGAACTCTTCCATCACCCTCATATTCCATCATGTACCATGTGTAACATATTTTAATTTCTAATTACTTCTCAAATGCCATAATAATTTCCTATCTCCCTATAACCATGTGGTCAAGCTCTTTAGAAGAATGCTGACTGGAGGCAGAAATCATTTAGAAAATAAATTATTTTTTTGACAAACTGTATTCAAATGATAATCAAGCAGTGACTCTATATCATGAATGTGTGGTTAGTTGAAAATACATCTGCATTAGTTATTGCCCAAGGCTGATATTCAGCTGTATGAAATAGAAGAATAATATACTAATCTGCATAAAATATATCCTTAAATTGAGAGACTCTGTAATTTCTTTTATTTAGATCCTAAAAGTGTCTACTAATGTCTTCCTGTATGAGCTATGGCAGTGAAGATAAATAGGTTTTGATTGGTTAATTTAACAAATATTTACTTTTGTGTACTGTTTGTTTTGCACCCACACTGTGCTGCATCCTGAGAATACGTTAGGAAAGACAGACAGGGAGGCAGGGCCTGATAGGAAGATGGATGTTAAAGTGATAAAGACACAGCTGGATTTATAATTACAAAATCAGAAAAGTGTTACGATAAAAAAAAGAGGATGCTTGACATCACCGAACATAACAGAGAGGAAGATCTATTTCAGACTGGGTTATTAGAGCAGGCTGATCCAAGAGAGTGCTGTTTAATGTACTTTATTTGTTTGTTTAACTTCACATTCTTGTATTTTATGGACATGCATTTTGGAATCCATTTGTTAGAACAAGCGTATGAGATATATTCTAAACAGGTTAAACAGAAGTTTCAGTGTAACTGCTTTGCATAAAAATTTCAGAGGAGTCCTATAATATTAGGAACTCATTTCAAAATATTTTCATAATCCAAATAATTGAAAAAAAATCTTACACTATTTTTCATTATACTTTTCTCTCTGCTTCTACCTTTGCCTTCTCCAAACCAAGTCAAATCAAAGTGTTTTTTGTAATATTTTAAAAATCACATCACTCCTCTGCTTAAAGCCCTTCAACACTTTATTTTGAACTCAGAATCAACCCAAATCCCTTCTTCTGGGCTACAAAATCTCTTGTATGATTTCTGTCCATCTCCCTCCAATCATACCTCCCCATTTCTTCTCATATGCTTCTCTAAGAAATGTGATTAACTAACACTTGGAAAAAGTGTTGGAGAAAGCAATCTGGCTGCATATATTAAAATTAAAATTGTATAATCATTTTGACCCACTATTTTTCGTTTATGAAAATGTAAAAATGATGATACTGGTAATAAAAGCTGTGTACGTGGATGTTTAATGCAAACGTTCTTTGTTACAGTAAAAATCAGTTAACAAACCCTGAAAACAATCTTAATGTTCATCAATTTGTGAAAGACTCTGGAAAATTATTTTAAGGAAACCATTGTTGCCAACTATTAAAAACATATTTGGCATTGATTTTAGAATGCAGTTTTACAGGTATCTGAGAATGAATTTGTCAGGACAAAGATCCAGTGCTGTATGATAGAGCGGAGTTGTCACACTGGAGATGAGAAAATGTCTCTGGCAGATCCATATCAACTAGACACATGGTTTTCCTCCATTTCCTGAGTCTCCCTGCTAGCCAAGCTGAGTGTGAGCTAGTGGAGAAGGTAATATTCATTCCAGCTTGAGCTTGGAAAGAGAAGTCATGAGAGAAAGATGAGAAAAGGAAGAGAGAAATGATAAGAAATAACCTGTTAGAGAAAGAATGTTAAAGTAAGAGACGCATGCTTTAAAGTGTCATACAGAGTGAAGTAAGTCAGAAAGAGAAACACAAATACTGTATATTAATGCACATATGTGGAATCTAGAAAAGTGGTATAGGTGAACTTACTTGCAAAGCAGAAATAGAGGCACAGACGTAAGCAACAAACATATGGACGCCGGGGGGGAAGGGGCGGGGGCGGGATGAATTGGGAGATTGGGATTGACATGACATATGAAGTTTTATTTGGGCATTCAGCCAGTGATTCTGGATGAGGGCTGTACATCATCAAATTTGATAAAGAATAATGACAGGCTACATACTAAGATTAAAATTAAAGTTTAGAAGACTATCATAGCAATTCTGTAGACAAATAAAAGACAGAGGTATGGAAGAGCCTTATTTTTTGTGGGTTCAATGTAGTGTTTAGAAAATCAGGTCAGAATAGTAGCTCAGATACACAGATTTATGCCAGGGAGTTCTCTGTCAGCTTTGTTTGGGGGCTACTAGAGCCTTCTGACAATATTTGTGCTGACAGTTTTCTAAGGCTTCAGCTGATTTTTAAGCTGGGAAAGTTCAGTTCTTTCTAGACTTTTCAAAAGTCAGCCTCATCTGTGCTTACAGATATACCTCTATATTTCACAAGTGAGTTTTCAGTGTAGTTGTTAAGAAATAACCACTTATTTGTGGCTGTTTTTTTTAGAATTTCAAGATGAGGGATGACAAGCTTCTTTTTAATTAGGAATGTTGTTAAATGCATTAATAGAATTTTAGTATTGAATGCACATAATAAAATAATTTAAAAATGATTGTGTATCCAATTATGGCAAGTGTTAACTTCCATTCTGGAGCTAGCTTTTTTGAGGCAAAAATTTGATTTAGGATTTATGTTTTTTGAAAAAGAAATACTTGGGAAACTATTGCATTAATATGATGAAAACAAATTATCTCTGGTTGCAATGATCTTATATGTAGAAAATCTTAAAGACTCCAAAAACAAAAACAATAATGAAAACTATTGTAACTAATAAACAAATTCATTAATGTTGCAGGGTACAAAATCAACATACAAAAATCAGTTGCATTTCTGTACATTAACAAATCACCTGGAAAGAAAATATTTAAAAAATTAATAAAATTAGACAAGGAGTGAAAGACTTGTGCACTGAAGACTATAAAACATTGATGGAAGAAATGTTTAAAAGATAAAAATAAATGGAAAGATATCCCATGTTCATAGGTTGGAATAATTAATATTGGTGAAGTATCCATTGATCTACAGATTCAATACAATTCTTACCAAAATCTCAATGGCATTTATTACAGAAATTTTTTAAAAATCCTAAAATTCACATGAAACTTCAAAATACCCTGAGTACTAAAAACAACTTTGAGAAAGAACAAAGCTGGAGGCATCACACTCCTTGATTTCAAAATATATCACAAGGCTATAGTAATTAAAACAGTACTTTACTGGCATAAAGACAAACATGCAGACCAATGGAACATTTGGATGATCCAGAGCCATTTCACTGTGAGAACAAAATACGAAGGAATATGTTGAAAAGAAATATCCCTGTGCATAAAATAAAATATTAAAGGAAGGAAAGCAGTCAATTCTAGCAAAACAAGTATAAAAATATCCTACATGTATTAGAGAAGGAAAGAAACCAAGTTAAAAATAAGTTTGAAATTTCAGGAATCCAGCTGAACCCTCCTGAAAGGAATAAGACAATGGCAGAAGGAGTTAATTGTGAGAGGAACTTTCCTTGACTGTAGAAAAAAAGCAACATAAAGTAATTTATGCTTCAGTGCTTGGAAGATTCAAAAACTGGATAAAAATACACATATTAGGGCTTCCCTGGTGGCACAGTGGTTGAGAGTCTGCCTGCCGATGCAGGGGACACGGGTTCGTGCCCCGGTCCAGGAAGATCCCACATGCTGCAGAGTGGCGGGGCCCATGAGCCATGGCCACTGAGCCTGCACGTCCGGAGCCTGTGCTCTGCAACAGGAGAAGCCACAACAGTGAGAGACCCGCGTAACGAAAAAAAAAAAAAAAAAACACATATTAAAGAGAACATGCACAAATAGTGGTTCTTATAGGTTCCTTTTGGAAAAGGTTTCAGACGCATCAAATAGCAGCCTCAGATCATGAGTCTGAAGGTGATTTTCCAACTAAGACAAGTAAAGGGATAAAGAAGAATCACTTCTAAGAGTTGAGTCTTGTGGGGTTGAAGTTTTCCTAAATTAAGAGGCAGTGGAACGAGCCACGGTGGCCCAGGAACTTGAAAGGTTGCTCAGAAAATTAATAAATCATGCCTGAGAAAGACACTAACCTCAGTGTAACATTGGATCAGAAAAATGTGAGTCAGGATAAATAGCAATTTCTGCTTTTGGTTGTAAAAGGGAGACACTTCAAATATGATCTGCAGGGAGACCTCCAAGACCTTCAAAATCGCAGAGGAGTTAGACGTGGAGATCACCTCCCAACAAATACATCAGAAATACATCTACATGTGGAACAACTACACAACACCTACTGAACGCTGGCAGAAGCCCTCAGACCTCCCAAAAGGCAAGGCATTCCCCACATACCTGGGTAGGGCAAAAGAAAAAAGAAAAACCAGAGACAAAAGAATAGGGTTGGGACCTGCACCTCTGGGAGGGAGCTGTGAAGATGGAAAAGTTTCCACACACTAGGAAGTCCCTTCAGTGGTGGATATGGGGGTGGCGGGGAAACTTTGGAGCCACGAAGGAGAGTGCAGCAACAGGGGTGCAGAGGGCAAAGCAGAGAGATTCCCGCACAGAGGATTGGTGCCGACCAGCACTCACCAGCCCGAGAGGCTTGTCTGCTCACCCGCCGGGGTGGGTGGGGCTGGGAGCTGAGGCTCAGCCTTTGGAAGTCAGACCCCGGGAGAGGACTAGGGTTGGCTGCGTAAACACAGCCCGAAGGGGTCTAGTGCAACACAGCTAGAAGGGAGGGAGTCCGGGAAAAAGTCTGGACTTGCCTAAGGGGCAAGAGACCATTTTTTCAGGGTGCACGAGGTGAGGGGATTCAGAGCACTGCCTAAACAAGCTCCAGAAATGGGTGCATGCCACAGCTATCAGCACAGACACCAGAGATGGTCATGAAATGCTAAGGCTGCTGCTACAGCCACCAAGAAGCCTGTTTACAAGCACCAGTCACTATCCACATCTCCCCTCCCAAGATCCTGTGCAGCCTGCCACTGCCAGGGTCCCATGATCCAGGGACAACGTCCCCGGGAGAGCACATGGCACACCTCAGGATGTTGCAACCTCATGTTGGCCTCTGCCGCCCCAGGCTTGCCCTGCATTCCATACCCTTCCCTCCCCCCAGCCTGAGTGAGCCAGAGCCCCCAATGTGCTGCTACTTTAACCCCGTCCTGTCTGAGCAAAGAACAGACGCCCTCAGGTGACCTACACGCAGGGGCGGGGCCAAATCCAATGCTGAACCCCAGGAGCTGTGCGAACAAAGAAGAGAATGGAAAATATCTCCCAGCAGCCTCAGGAGCAGTGGATTAAATCTCCACAATCAACTTGACATAGCCTGCATCTGTGGATTACCTGAACAGACAACAAATCATCCCAAAATTGAGGCAGTGGACTTTGGGAGCAATGATATATATATTCTTTTTCTTTTTTCTCTTTTTGTGAGTGTGCATGTGTATGCTTCTTAGTGTGATTTTGTCTGTATAGCTTTGCTTTTACCATTTGTCCTAGGATTCTGTCTCTCTGGTTTTTTTTTTTTTTTTTCCTTAGTATACTTTTTAATGCTTTTTATCATTGCTGGATTCGTTTTTTGGTTTGGTTGGACTCTTCTTTCTTTCTTTTTTTATTTTTAACTTTTTTTTAATAATTATTTTTTTACTTTAATAACTTTATTTTCCTTTCTTTCATTCTTTCTTTTTTCCTTTCTTTCTTTCATCTCATTTTTCTTCTGAGCCATGTGGCTGACAGTGTCTTGGTGATCTGACCGGGTGTCATGCCTGTGCCTCTGAGGTGGGAGAGCTGAATTCAAGACATTGGTCCACCAGAGACCTCCCAGCCCCATGTAATATCAAACGGCAAAATCTCTCCCAGAGATTTCCATTCTTAATGCTAAGACCAAGCTCCACTCAACGACCAGCAAGCTACAGTGCTGGACACCCTATGCCAAACAACTGGCAAGACAGGAGCACAACCCCACCCATTAGTAGAGAGGCTGCCTAAAATCATAATAAAGTCACAGACACCCCAAAACACATCACTGTACGCAGTCCTGCCCAACAGAAAGACAAGATCCAGCCTCATCCAACAGAACCCAGGCACCAGTCCCCTCCACTAGGAAGCCCACACAACCCACTGAACCAACCTTAGCCACTGGGGGCAGACACCAAAAACAATGGGAACTACAAACATGCAGCCTGCAAAAAGGAGACCCCAGACACAGTAAGTTAAGCAAAATGAGAAGACGGAGAAACACACAGCAAATGAAGGAGCAAGGCAAAAACCCACCAGACCTAACAAATGAAGAGAAAATAGGCAGTTTACCTGAAAAGGAATTCAGAGTAATGATAGTAAAGATGATCCAAAATCTTGGAAATAGAATGGAGAAAATGCAAGAAACATTTAACAAGGACCTAGAAGAACTAAAGAGCAAACAAACAATAGTGCACAACACAATACATGAAATTAAAAATTCTCTAGAAGGAAGTGATAGCAGAATAAGTGAGGCAGAACGGATAAGTGAACTGGAAGATAAAATAGTGGAAATAACTACCAAAGAGCAGAATAAAGAAAAAATAATGAAAAGAATTGAGGACAGTCTCAGAGACCACTGGGACAACATAAAACACCCAACATTTGAATTATAGGCGTCACAGAAGAAAATGAGAAGAAAAAAAAAGGGACTGAGAAAATATTTGAAGAGATTATAGTTGAAAACTTACTGAGTATGAGAAAGGAGCTAGTCGATCAAGTCGAGGAAGCACAGAGAGTCCCATACAGGATCAGTCCAAGGAGAAACACGCCATAACACATATTAATCAAACTATCAAAAATTAAATGCAAAGAAAAAATATTAAAAACAGCAAGGGAAAAGCAACAAATAACATACAAGGGAATCCCCACAATGTTAACAGCTGATCTTTCAGCAGAAACTCTGCAAGACAGAAGGAAGTGGCAAGAAATATTTAAAGTGATGAAAGGGAAAAACCTACAACCAAGATTACTCAGAAAGGATCTCTTTCAGATTGGACGGAGAAGTTAAAACCTTTACAGACAAGCAAAAGCTAAGAGAATTCAGCACCACCAAACCAGCTATACAACAAATGCTAAAGGAACTTCTCTAGGCAGGAAACACAAGAGAAGGAAAAGTCCTACAATAACAAACCCAAAACAAGTAAGAGAATGGTAATAGGAACATACATATCAATAACTACCTTAACTGTAAATGGATTAAATGTTCCAACCAAAAGACTGGCTGAATGGATACAAAAACATAACCCGTATATATGGTGTCTACAAGATACCCAGTTCAGACCTAGAGACACATACAGACTGGCAGTGAGGGGATGGAAAAAGATATTCCATGCAAATGGAAATCAAAAGAAAGCTGAAGTACCAAATCTCATATCAGACAAAATAGACTCTAAAATAAAGATTATTACAACAAAGAATGACACTACATAATGATCAAGGGATCGATCCAAGAAGAAGATATAACAATTGTAAATATTTATGCACCCAATATGACAGCACCTCAATACATAAGGCAAATGCTACGAGTCATAAAAGGGGAAATCAACAATAATACAATCATAGTAGGGGACTTTAACACCCCACTTTCACCAATGGACCGATTATCCAAAATGAAAATAAATAAAGAAATACAAGCTTTAAACTATACATTACACCAGATGGACTTAATTGATATTTATAGGACATTCCATCCAAAAACAACAGAATACACTTTATTCCCAAGTGCTCATGGAACATTCTGCAGGATAGATCGTATTTTGAGTCACAAATCAAGCCTTGGTAAATTTAAGAAAATTGAAATAGTATCAAGTATCTTTTCTGACCACAATGCTATGAGACTAGATATCAATTAAAGGAAAAAATCTGTAAGAAATAAAAACACATGGATGCTAAGCAATACACTACTTAATAATGAAGAGATCACTGAAGAAATCAAAGAGGAAATCAAAAATCCCTAGAAACAAATGACAATGAAAACACGACCACCCAAAATCTGTGGAATGCAGCAAAAGCTGTTTTAAGAGGGAAGTTTATAGCAATACAATTCTACCTCAATAAACAAGAAACAACTCAAATAGACAACGTAACTGTGCACCTAAAGCAATTAGAAAAAGAAGAACAAAAAAACCCCCAAAGTTAGCAGAAGGAAAGAAATCATAAAGATGAGATCAGAAATAAATGAAAAAGAAATGAAGGAAACAATAGCAAAGATCAATAAAACTAAAAGCTGGTTCTTTGAGAAGATAAACAAAATTGATAAACCATTAGCCAAATGCAACAAGAAAAAAAGGGAGAGCCTCAGATAAATAGAATTAGAAATGAAAAGGAGAAGTAACAACTGACCTTTGCAGAAATACAAAGGATCATGAGAGATTACTACAAGCAACTCTATGCCAATAAAATGGACAACCTGGAAGAAATGGACAAATTCTTAGAAAGGCACAACCTGCCAAGACTGAATCAGGAAGAAATAGAAAATATGAACAGACCAATCACAAGCACTGAAATGGAAACTGTGATTAAATCCTCCAACAAGCAAAAGCCCAGGACCAGATGGCTTCACAGGCGAATTCTATCAAACATTTAGAGAAGAGCTATCACCTATCCTTCTCAAACTCTTCCAAAATATAGCAGAGGGAGAAACACTCCCCAACTCATTCTACGAGGCCACCATCACCCTGATACCAAAACCAGGCAAGGATGTCACAAAGAAAGAAAACTACAGGCCAATATCACTGATGAACATAGATGCAAAAATCCTCAACAAAATACTAGCAAACAGAATCCAACAGCACATTAAAAGGATCATACACCATGATCAAGTGGGGTTTATCCCAGAAATGCAAGGATTCTTCAAGATACACAAATCAGTGTGATCCACCATATTAACAAATTGAAGAATAAAAACCATATGATCTTCTCAATAGATGCAGAAAAAGTTTTCGACAAAATTCAACACTGATTTATGATAAAAATCCTCCAGAAAGTCGGCATAGAGGGAACTTACCTCAACATAATAAAGGCCGTATATGACAAACCCACAGCCAACATCGTTCGCAATGGTGAAAAACTGAAACACTTCCTCTAAGATCAGGAACAAAACAAGGTTGCCCACTCTCACCACTGTTATTCAACCTAGCTTTGGAAGTTTTAGC
This sequence comes from Phocoena phocoena, assembly GCF_963924675.1. Taxonomy (NCBI): domain Eukaryota; kingdom Metazoa; phylum Chordata; class Mammalia; order Artiodactyla; family Phocoenidae; genus Phocoena; species Phocoena phocoena. The sequence goes on from NC_089231.1 coordinate 8,392,473, forward strand.
CCCAGAAGTCAGAGAAGAAAAAGAATTAAAAGGAATCCAAATTGGAAAAGAAGAAGTGAAGCTCTCACTGTTTTCAGATGACATGATACTGTACATAGAGAATCCTAAAGACATTACCAGAAAACCACTAGAGCTAATCAATGAATTTGGTAAAGCAGCAGTATACAAAATTAATGCACAGAAATCTCTGGCGTTCCTATACACTAATGATGGAAAATCTGAAAGAAAATTTAAGGAAATACTCTCATTTACCATTGCAACAAAAAGAATAAAATACCTAGGCATAAACCTACCTAAGGAGACTATAGTTTTCTGTATGCAGAAAACGATAAGTCACTGATGAAAGAAATTAAAAATGGTACAACAGATGGAGATATATACCATGTTCTTGGATTGGAAGAATCAACATTGTGAAAATGACGATACTACCCAAAGCAATCTACAGATTCAATGCAATCCCTATCAAATTACCAATGGCATTTTTTACAGAACTAGAACAAAAAATCTTATAATTTGTATATAGGCCCAAAAATCCCTGAACAGCCAAAGCAGTCTTGAGGGAAAAAAAAAAGAAGTTGGAGGAATCAGACTCCCTGACTTCAGACTATACTACAAAGCTACAGTAATCAAGACAATATGGTACTGACACAAAAACAGAAACATAGATCAATGGAACAAGATAGAAAGCCCAGAGATAAACCCATGCACCTATGGTCAACTAATCTATGACAAAGGAGGCAAGGATATACAATGGAGAAAAGACAGCCTCTTCAATAAGTGGTGCTGGGAAAACTGGACAGCTACATGTAAAAGAATGAAATTAGAACACTCCCTAACACCATACACAAAAATAAACTCAAAATGGATTAGAGACCTTAATGTAAGATGGGACAGTAGAAAATTCTTAGAGGAAAACATAGGAAGAACACTCTTTGACATAAATCAGAGCAAGATCTTTTTTTTTTTTTGGTACACGGGCCTCTCACTGTTGTGGCCTCTCCCATTGTGGAACACAGGCTCTGGACGCACAGGCTCAGCAGCCATGGCTCATGGGCCCAGCCGCTCCGCGGCATGTGGGAGCTTCCCAGACCGGGTCATGAACCTGCGTCCCCTGCATCGGCAGGCAGACTCTCAACCACTGCGCCACCAGGGAAGCCCCCCCCCCACTTTTTTTAAAGATCTTTTTTGATCCACCTCCTATAGTAATGGAAATAAAAACAAATAAACAAATGGAACCTAATGAAACTTCAAAGCTTCTGCACAGCAAAGGAAACCATAAACAAGACGAAAAGACAACACTCAGAATGGGAGAAAATATTTGCAAACGAATCAACAGACAAAGAATTAATCTCCAAAATATATAAACAGCTCATGCAGCTCAATATTAATAAAACAAACAACCCAATCCAAAAATGGGCTGAAGACCTAAATAGACATTTCTCCAAAGGAAACATACAGATGGCCAAGAAGCACATGAAAATCTGCTCAACATCACTAATTATTAGAGAAATGCAGATCAAAACTACAATGAGGTACCACCTCACACCAGTTAGAATGGGCATCATCAGAAAATCTACAAACAACAAATTCTCGAGAGGGTGTGGAGAAAAGAGAACCCTGTTGCACTGTTGGTGGGAATGTAAATTGATACAGCCACTATGGAGAACAGTGTGGAGGTTCCTTAAAAACTAAAAACAAAATTACCATATGATCCAGCAATCCCACTACTGGGCCATGTACTCAGAGAAAACCATAATTCAAAAAGACACATGCACCCCAACGTTGATTGCAGCACTATTTCTAATAGCCAGGTCATGGAAGCAACCTAAATGCCCATCAACAGACGAATGGATAAAGATGATGTGGTACGTATATACAATGGAATATTACTCAGCCATAAAAAGGAACAAAATTGGCTCATTTGTTGAGATGTGGATAGATCTAGAGACTGTCATACAGAGTGAAGTAAGTCAGAAAGAGAAAAACAAATATCATATATTAATGCATATATGTGGAACCTAGAAAAATGGTACAGATGAACTGGTTTGCAGGGCAGAAATTGAGACACAGATGTAGAGAGCAAACGTATGGACACCAAGGGGGGGGAAGCTGCGGTGTGGTGGGGGTGTGTGTGATGAATTTGGAGTTTGGGATTGACATGTATACACTGATGTGTATAAAATTGATGACTAATAAGGACCTGCTGTATAAAAAAAAATGGAATAAAATTCACACAAACAGAATCATTTTTCAATCTTTTGCTGGTAGCATATAAAAATGTAAGTGATTTTTGTATACTTGTTGCTGAATTTGTATTTCTAGAATGCAGCAAAGAGAAAGATAGTCAAGGACCTGAGGAGGGAGCTGTTTCTGATCTTTCACAACACAACACAGGGACTTGCAAGGCCTCCATGTGATTCTTAATTTTAAGGATAAGCTGCTTTATACTCTATTTTACCTTTATGTTATCATAGGTAACCTCCACATAATATATCCTTGTACTTCCATTTCTTGTCTTTTGTGATTTTTATGCAGTTTCTTTCTTTATATGTTATAAACCCTGTAATACATTGATATCATTTTTGCACAAATAATCAGTGGTCTTTGAAGTGATTTTGTAAAGAAAAAATCCATCATATGTATCTATTCGTATATTGTTCTTTTCTGTTGCCCTTGATTTCTTTCTTAGATGCAGGTTTCCATATGATATAATTTTCTGTCTGACTAAAGAAATTTCTTTATCATTACTTAAAATAATGACATGCCTATGATAAATTCTCTCAGCTATTGTTTTTTTCTCAAAAATAATCATTATTTTGCCATTAATTTTTGAAAAATATTTTCTCAGAGTATAGAATTCTGGGTTGACAGCTGTGTATGTGTGCTTGTGTGTGTGTGTGTGTGTGTGTGTGTGTGTGTGTGTTTTCTTACATCACTTAAAGCATATTTCCCCATTGTATTCTGGCCAGCCAAAGCCTTCATATATCTGAAAAAGCTATTTCCCTTGTTTCTGAAAGATATCTCCTCCAGGTTAGGAATTCTAAGTTGACAACTTCAGTTTTCCTTTAGTAGCCTAAAGATGTTGCTTATATGCATGAATTTCATTTACCATAGTTTAGTAGATAACACCAGTCTCTCAGCCAAACAGTTAAAATTTCAGTTACCAAAGTATATTAACTGAGAGTAATTTCATGAGGTACAAATACTGCTTCCAGTTCTTTAATCCACAAATCACCATGTAAATAATAGACACACATGATTGGTGTCCAATGATGTCACTTCTTTCAAATTCTGCTAGTGATTGATCACTGTGCATCTGTTATTTCGGTCACACATAGACATCAAAAAAGAGTGTGTATTTGTGCTCCCAGTGCTTCCCAGGGATAGACTTAGATGGTATTTTACAACAATGGATGCTCAAAAGAGGGACTTGGCCAGTAAAGATGAAAGTGTAGCAAACAGAAGAAAGTGACAACGTTGGAGCTGAAATTCAAATGCAGCAGAAATCGCATCATGGAAGGAATAGCTGATTGTGGGGATGTTGCCACTTGTTATTCAAGAAACTTTATATGCAGCTGGAGGAATTTAGTGAAAGTTAGTTTATCTATGTAATGAGGGAAATGTTTTTGACAAAAAGGATGAAGATGTCCCACAGGAAGTGATGTCAGCTCTGCCTGTTGTTTGTCTTATTCTCAGCTATAGTGGATTCTAAATAAATGTTATGATTTTAATCAAAATTTTATTACTCTGTCACTGACTAGAAAAATGTAATTCCTCTTATTTCCTGAAGAGAAAACTAATTTCCATACATCAAGCCAGATGTATAATTCTTGGTGTGGAGTATGATGCTTTTTATATGCATGAAATAAATCTTTCTACCACTAAAACAGTCTTTCTGTGACCCTCCAAGCAGAATCAGTTATCTTTTCTCCTTCATGATTATTTTAGTGAATGCCATCCCTCATTCATAAATCTTTCGTTGTGATAATGACTCATTCATCAGTTGTTTACCTCTACATGTCAAATATGTTTTTGTTAGTCAAGGGCTCTGACTGTAAATTATCAAATTGTCTTTTTTTTTTTTAAAGAAGATATTGGGGGTAGGAGTTTATTAATTTATTAATTTATTTTTGCTGTGTTGGGTCTTCATTTCTGTGCGAGGGCTTTCTTTAGTTGTGGCATGTGGGGGCCACTCTTCTTCGCGGTGCATGGGCCTCTCACTATCCCGGCCTCTCTTGTTGCGGAGCACTATCAAATTGTCTTTGATTTACATCTTTTATGAATGCTTACTCGGTGAAATGCATTTTTTCTTGTAATTTATTATGTTACACTTTGGTTTGTTAACTTTATTTAGAATTAAGCATTACTGAAAGAGTTTCCATGTTTCATTAGTACTAGAATCATAAAAGAGAAAAATGTGTTATTCTTTCTTTCACAGAATCTTCTGAAGGAAAAATTTATATGACATTTCCTTTTTTAACGAAATTCTTATTTATCTAGTTTAGAGGTAAAGACAAATTTTAATTGGAAGATACCCAAATCATAAATTGAGAGTCATAGTCAGAAGACACACTTTCATACGTTTTTTTGTAAGCTAAAAATTCTATAAGAATTATGGCTTTGTCATTTACATCTTAAGAGAGGGAATCAATTATTATTTCTCTTGTAGTATGAAATTGGCATTTTTCATTATATTTTCTTATTGAATATTTTTGGTGTCCAGAAATATTTATCTTTAAAAAGATTCTAGAGGGAATGGGGAACAAACCAAAGAGTACTGAAAGTTACCTTCAAGGGCTTTTAATGCAAACTTAGTAAGAGATACAATAGTTGAACTTATTAATGATAGTTCTTAATAAAAGCATTTCAGATATTTAGTTTAATCAAACCTAGGAAAAGCCAAATCATATAACTGCAATAGAGAATGTGTACCTAGCTACAGCATATGAAATAAAAAATAATAATTTCCAGTGTGCTTGCCTTGAAGATTGATGACTAAAAAGGACAGCAAAATTTTCCAACATTTTTTTATTTAGCTTATTCTGTTCTTAACGCTAGGTGCTAGAGAACAAATGCAGAAAACCAGACGTGGATTCTGTTTTCAATAATGGTTTTGATTGTATTCTGGTGCAAGGTGTAAAGTAATAAGTTTTATGCAAGGGATATTAATAAAGTACTATGGAAAAATGGGAAAAATAATTGAAGTCTGATGGTGAGTAAATAAGAAAGCTTCGGAGAGATGTTTGCATTTCTTCAAAATGGTAGGGAAGAAACAGGCTAAGATGTAAAAAACAAATCCCAGACCAAAGTGAAAATGGGGAAAATAGAAAAGAAACCAAGGTATGTATAGGTACCAGACAATAGAGGACTTTGACCCTCTCCCCCTAAAAAAAAAAAAAAAGGAAATAAAGAATATTAAAGAAAATAAAGAATATAACTGAAAATTTAGGTAGGAACCAGATTGTGGAAGAACTTGATCTTCTAGGTTTTCTGGGGGCTTGGACTTGATTCAGGAAGGGATAAAAGATCAGCTGGCTTTTGAGCTGGGAAGTGCTATAATCAGGACTATGCTTTAGAAAACTGAATCGAAACCATTTTATAGGGTACTGTTTAAAAGATGACGATAGGATAGACTAACATCACATACATCCATGTTGCCTTTACTTTATCACTCATAGTCTAATTTTATCTTAATTGGTTCCAACTCCATTCGAACACAGTGGGTAGTTCATAATTAAACTGTTTTTTTTTCTTAATTACTTACTTGATTAAAGAAAACAAATGAAATCCAGAGGTGTAGAGCTGCTTTATTGCTCTGACAGGAGAGTAAATCATATGCAAGAAATCAAAGAAGTTCCAAAAGATTTCCCCCCCACCCATATCACCCTGGCCTTTGAACAGAGTAGAACTCTACATTGACAGCAACCAGTTCTTTAAGAACCTATTGGAAGGAGAGGAAAAAGATGAGAATGTCAACTCCATAATCATAGCAGACAAATTTTAAGTCCATTCCAGTAAACTAGGGTACTTTGTCTAGTTTCAGCTGGGCAGAAGACTATTCTTGCTGTCAAGATGATAAATGAAACCCCAACGTTCTACATATTTATCATATCTACACTCAGTCATTATAATGTGCTTTACCTGAACATTAACACAGCAGGCAAATAAGGCTGCAGTAAGCACAAAACAGATCGGCTTATCCTCTGGTAGGAGCAAATCCCTCATAGACATAAAGGCACATGTTTGCCACTGTCCTGGCCACCATATACAAGAGTCATATATTCAAGGGGTCCAGCTGATCCGTGAGTGCATTGTGCCCCCGAGTTCATTATCTTTCTTTTCGTAATGAGTCAGATTTTATCAAGTGCAGGATCATTTACCTCAACGCCATTCTTAATTAGACTGTTACATGAAGTAGTGACAATCTTGGAAAAGAAAAAAAAGTTATTTTAACTTTCAAGAAATGGATACATGGCAAGTTAAATAAATATCTGACAGTTATTTCCCCATTATCTCATAAAAGCCTCAGCCTAAATTATTCCTGTTTTGTTATTTGCACCATTTTAAAAACAGCAGTATTTCTTCCTCATTGTAAATCATGCCCACAGGATTCAAGAGTCAAATTTCTCCATGAATAGTGCCATTTGCCAACCTGTAAATCAAAAGAGGTGTATTTTTGTTGTTGTTTTGTTTTGTTTCATTTTTGTTTTTTCCTGGGCAAAGTCACACTGAACTGCATAGATTAGAAATTAGGGTTCACCAAAGTCTTCACTGGGTATATGCCTATTTTAAACTATACTTCAACTTTTGAAATCTCATTCTTTGGCTGAGAAAGAAGGTTATCATACATCTCATATTTTTGTGGTGTATGTCCCCCAAATTACGAGGCTGGGTGGGAGTGACATTTGGTATATAAAGTGTTATGGTGAGGGAAAAGCCATATCTGATCTTCTAGGAAATACTATATAACACATTCTCATACTACAAATTACCTGAGAAACATGAGGAAATTTAAAATTTTTATACTGTCTTATTGTACAATTCTGAGAAGTAAGAATATGAACTAAGATCTAGTGAAATTTGAGTATGGACTCAGTCCCAAAGAGAATCAAAGTGAGACTTTTTCTTAAGAGTGAGAAAAATAATACAGTACTTCATTAGGTATTATATTAACAAATATGTTATTAAACATATAGTCCCTAGTGTATAGTAAATATTTTAAAATATGAGTTAGGACTTTGCAGAATACCTTTATATAAAAATACCCACCAGCTATTGATGCCTATAGAATATTTATGTCATAATTAACAATTTCATAGTACAAATATTTTCTATGAGAATGAGTAAATTATTCATATTTTAATGATATTACAAAACAGAGACAAATAAAAGGCTTTCACAAATGTCTCACTGAATATTAATCACAGAGCCAGATATAGAACTTATTTTCTTATTCAAGAGCAAATATTGCAAGATAACTTAGTGTTGTTCATACTTTTCTTAAATAAGAAATATATTTATAAGCAACTTATTCGATTTTGGTAATATTTGATTGAAGTTTTCTAAAGTTTGTGAAACTTATCCCTCAATATCCCACAATGCAATTTTTGGCAAAAGTGAATTTTAGTTCCACTTCTGGCCATGATGGAATCAGAGACATGATTAAGTATTCCACAACAAGCAACTGAAAACTGGACAAAATAGATTAAACATCTTTTTTTTTTTCAGATATTGGATAACAAGTTGTTCAGGATTGTAATCACTGAGAAATGGGAAATAAAATAGGATCGCCGCCTTATTGCCTCGGCATTCTGCCTGGAGGTGACTTTATGCATCCAGATACTTAAATTTACTTATATTTATTTATTTATTTTACAATGGGACTATTTTAAGAATTTACATTGTTTTATTTACAGCAAAACTCTATTTGTCAAATACCATCTCACTTGAAACCTTGTTATATAAAAGACATTTTAAAATAGAACTGCTTTTATTGAGGAGGGAAGGAAGGCTATTTCTGTTCTTACCGCCCTCAAGACATTGTTAATAGCACTGGTAACCGAACTCTAGAAAACACAGATGGAAAATTGTAATAGGGTAAATTTGTTCTAGCATATTTAGCCACGTTGTAAAATCTTGGTAGCATGCATTGTTTACATATTCTTTCTGTAGAATATACTGAGTTAAGTTGTGAATTTTAATTATTTAATATTAAATTGAAACACATACATACCTGTTACATGATCTAGGCTCTGTCCATGTTGCTATGGGGATTTGAATGAGTCTTAATATTTGATTGACATTGATCAGTCCGTTTTAACAAAGCTAGCTCAATTGTTGGAGCAATATGACTTATCCTTTGACTACATATACTTTGCTTTGAATGTGGTTACTCCTGATAGACTAGACTTAACAATTTTGGGGTGAAAAGTAGTTCCTACACCTAATTTGTGTTGTCCTGCAAATGCACCCCACATTGTTGATGTTTATTTTTAGTCTGAATTGTCATAATAAATTATGATTACTTGAGCATTCAGTTTATAAGTAATGATTAATGTAGAGTCTATTTAAAATGATGGATTAGGGTGCTCTATAATGATAGTCTTTTATCACCATGATTTATCACGTTTTTCCACTAATATAGTCAACCTTATAAAATTTATACCTTTTGGACAAAGTATACATTTTTATCATTTTCAAATGAGAAAATCATCATTTTAAAATTAAGTGTATGTTTTAGGCTATGACAAAACTACAGTGCCCGCCTTGAATAGAATTGTTCATTGAATCATTCAATTGCTTTCCTTTTAATCTTCTCACTTACCTTGATATTTCAGTAAAAAATGAAAAGGTTTATGATTAATTTTCAGTATACATATAGAAATTTTTAATTTAAAATTATTGTTGTGGTCTTTCCTATTTTGTCTAAAATGTCTTTTAAAATTAGAATAAATATTCTCTATTCTAATAGTGAATTATCTAATGATTTAACATTTTAGAAGGATTTTTAAACTTACATTAACTATAACCAGTATTCTCTCTGGATGTACTTGATAGGAGAAAAGAAAAAACTTAAATTTGAAAACAGTTTGAGTTGCTTTCCCTCCAGAACCTACACCTTTTCTGAATTTTAGTTCTTTTTATTGGGAAGTATTTCACATCTTCTTGGGATATTGATGCACGATTTATTGACATGAATGTCAAAGTGCCTAACTTCCTTAAAAAAAGACACACTAAAACAGTAACTGAGCATTAGCTTAACACCCTGGATATATTAATGTTTCTTTTTACAAAACGAACCTCTTTATGGAGTTAGACTTGAGGAGGAAGGAAAAATGGCATAGTCAGAAATGTCTTGGTGACTTTATCTTCCAGACATGATGAAGTAATGGATACTCAAGGGCATGGAAAAGTAGAGTTCAGTTAGAGCATCGAAGTGTCACTGATATTAGGAGTTTAAGTTAACAGCTGATAAGGCAGCTAGAATTTACAGGGAAGAATAACAGAAAGGACATAGCCATAGAAGAATCTTCGGAAATCTTCATAGAGTCCCCATATGTCATTGGCTGAATACTAATCTGTTCATGTCCAGGACTCTGTAAATGTATTTCTATTAGCAATAATCACGCCTCGGATAAACCTCATTGGCTACAATACTGCCACTGCGCAAAGCTGTAAATGTATTTCTAACTACATCATAATTTATGCTCTCGGTGTGATGGACTGTTTTTCTCATCTTTATTTTATATCCAGTCACTTAATAAAATACTTAAGTTTAATAAATTCTAATTATCTTGGGAATTTTTAAGTATAAAATCAAAACATTAGAAAAATAATTTATTGTCTACTTAATGTTTATAATTGTTATCACATTACTTTTGTTACAATATTCTAGATAATATTTAATAATGGTAATCAGACCATGTCAACCTATTCCCAAATAGATACTTTATTTTATTTTTTCTTCTATTTTATCTTTACATATTTTCTATTGCTTGAGGCATTTTTCCACTCAATATTTTAAGCTTAACCCTGGGGTTTTACAGTTACCCTCCTTTATTCCATAAATACCTAATGAAATTTTTTAATTGTGTAATTTTTTTTTAATTCCAAAAGGAGCATTACTTTGTTCCAGGTGCTGCTTTGTTCTCCCTTTGTCTCTGTCTTGTGAGGGATGTGACTTAAGCGTTCTTGTATTTTCTTTTGATGGGCGCATAGATCCTTTGTTTCCTCCTTGGGACTGAGGTCTGCCTGCCAGGAAACCACATAGAGAGTCAGGCCCATGAGTGGGGCTATGCTGTGGTCGCCCCTGTGTGCTGGCAGTTTTGCAGATAGCAGGTGGATGCCTCCACAGGATGTCTCTCTGTGGGTCAGGAGCACCTGAGAGGCAGTATTTGACGCCACAGCCATAGACAGAGGCCAGGAAGAACAGGCAACGTCAGATTCCTCTAGGGATGGTGGTGGTCAAGGCATTTATTATGGGTCTCTGGGGGCCGATATCACCAAATGTCTCATTTCATTTCTTTCACCAGATGCTTCTTTCATATCCTTATTCAATCTAAAGATCTGCACCTGCCCTTGCAGAGGTAGCCAGAGTTGTATTCATCTAGCCCTGTTTGCCTAGTGACTCCGCTAAGAGCCTGACCTGAGAATTGTAGATGGATCCCAGATTCTCTTAAAAGTAGTCTTTCCTCTACTATTATTTTAAAATACACAAGATTGTATAAAAATTTTAAGCTTGTTTAAAATTAAAAATAAGACACTTAGGTTCCAGTTTATTTACAATTACTTTATTTGACTGAAGACAAATTATAATATTCCACATGCCCTTATTGGCACCTCATGAGTAATTTTCTTCTAAATTTAAATTCAATAGTGATTTAAAAAATGCTAAATGCAGTATATACAGAAAAAAACAGCTTAATTATTTTATATCTATATGATTGATTTATACTTTAATTTTTAAAGATGAAAAACTATATTTATATTCCTAAGGTATTAAATTTTCAGAATACTAAGAAAAAACTTAAAAAATCAGGCAGACCCCACTAAGTTTTAAGACATAACTATAATCAAGCTACCAGATGGCGTGATTACAAGAACTAATCAAAATTTTATGAGCATGTAGTTGGAACTTTAGGAGCTGCTCTATTGCTATAATGGTGCTGGAGATTTTAGTGAACTGTTAATTATGGTCTTGAAAATAAATTAAATTTAGAGAATCATGGACTTTATCCCTGAGGGTTAAAGCTTAGTCTGATAGTAGAGTAAAGCTTTAAAGTGTCATTCTGTATATCAATAATGTCTTTATTTAAGAAAAAGGAGTAATATAAAGAATTTAATGCCTCAGTATGAACTAAGAAATCATCTGTTTTTAAAATGGCGCTCTGGTCCCTAGATGCTTGTTGTGTCATGATATATGATTGTCTCACTGTTAATTAGGATGGCATTTAAAGGATATGGGGCTGAAGAAATGAGTCATGTCTTATGTGGGGACTCATTGTCCCTGGGCTGTCCTTCCCTCCTCAGAGGAGCCCTATTATTTTATCCAGTTCTATGCATGGCCTCAGGCAGTCCGGCAGATGCTGAACTGAAAGTCAAGGTAAAAACATCTTTACTTGTGCCCTGCAACTGCCATCAGCAGATGTGAGCAACCCAATTAGATAATTTTATACTTGTTTAGTGCCTCATTTTGGGATGAAGTCCTCATATATGATTTGATTATAGCAAAAACTTCTGTCTTCCACAAATTAGTAAAATAAGACTAAAGCCCTCACATCAACATAGTGACTCAATGAACTAGTATACTTTTGATATTAATGTATTCACCACAGATGTTCCATTTTATAACTTCTAGAACTATTCTTAGTGCAAAATACCTCCGTGAAGATTAACTCAAAAAATTTCAGGAAACTAAATCCTAAAGATCACTTTTCAAGCATAATAGATGTTAACAACAAGTTTTGAGATACTTCAGACTTTATGTTAAATCTTCTTTTTTCCCAGGAAACTATAAAAGCAATGAAAGAAAGAAAGGAAGGAAGGAAGGAAGGAAGGCAGGAAGAAAAAGAAAAAAAAAGAAAGGAAAGAAAAAAATGCACATGCACGCATTTGTACAAAAACACGTAAACACATAGAAACAGCAACATACACGTAGCTTCTTGATTTCTTTACTTCCACACTTCTGACCATATTTTCTCTACCAAGTTTTACCACTTACTCCCAAGATCATACCTTGGCCTTTACTTTTAATAATAATTAAGCCCTTTCTATTTTAAAATTTCAATTATCCCACGCTTTCTTTACTTTTCTGATCTCTTCTCCTGGAACTGACCCATGATGGTTAATATTATGTGTCAACTTGAGTGGGCCATAGGGTACCCAGATGTGTTTGTGAGGGTGTTTCTGGATGAATTTAGCATTTGAATAGGGGACTCAGTAAAGTAGATCATCCTCCCCAAAGTGGGTGGGCATCATCCAATCAGTTGAAGGCCTGAATTGAACAAAAGGTGGAGGAAAGAGGAACTCACCCTTTTTCTCCTGCCTCACAATTTGAGCTGGGACATCTTATCTCATCTTTTCTTGTCCTTGGACTGTGATTTACACCATTAGTTGGACCTTTGGACTTGGACTGAATTCACCACCAGTTTTCCTGGATTTCTAGCTTGCAGATGGCAGACCACTGGACTTCTCAGACTCCATAATCAATCATGTGAGCCAATTTCTCATAAAGTCTGTCTATCTATGTATGTATCTATCATCTATCTATATCCCCTATTACTTCTGTTTTTTATATACATATTCTGTTGGTTGTGTCTCTCTGGATACCCTAATAATACATGACCAATTCAAAAATTGCTCAACTGCATTAGAATCTCTTTTCAACCATGTTAGTGACCATTATTACCCACATAGTCTCTTTCTTTTTTTTCCCAGCTGAAGTTTAATTGTCCCTGATGATAAACATTCTCTTGTTTACATCATCAAGTGCCTTGTTTCTCGTCTTGCCCACTTGGTTAACCCAAATATCCACCTACTTGATACAAATATCAGAAATCCAATGTGGAAAATGTACAACAATATTGAATAGTCTCCCCTTAAATTTATTATCCCAAACATCAAGTGACATTTAAGAAAATACTGCTGACACTAACCTAGTCAAATCACTCTCCCATTTGACAAAGTACTGTTAATACCTTCCTCAAATTTCCAACATTCTTTCTTCTATGATCACTTTCAGCTAGCTGAGTCATAATTCAATGATACATTATCAGCAGCAAGATAAGAACTACTTCATTTCCCCACTACTATGTTTCTACTGTCTTTCTTACTATTATAATAGGTGAATGCTGAAGGCAGAATAATGGTCCCTAAAGATGCCCGCATCCTAATCCCCAGAACCTGTGAATGTGCTCCTTTACATGGCAAAACGGATTTTGCTGATGTGACTAAATCAAAGACTTTGAGATGGGGAGATTAACCTAGATTATCTCAGTCGGCTCAATCTAATCACAGGTTTCTTTAAAAATGGAAAAGGGAGGCAGAGGAAGAGAGTCAGAGCTCTGAGATGTGACTGTGAAAGAATGGTCAGAGTGAAATGGTGTATTTCTGGCTTTGAAGAAAGAGAAAGGGACCCAGAAGCCAAGGAATGTGGATGATGTCTAAAAGCTATAAAGGCAAGGAAGCAGTCTCCCCTAGGGCCTCCAGAAAGGAAAGCAGCGCTGCCAATACCTTGATTTTATCCCAGTGAAAATGGTTTCAGACTTCTCACCAACAGAAACGTAAGATATTTGTACTGTTTTAAGCCAATTTGTTACAGCCATTAGAGAAAATTAATATAATAAAATTTACCTATTCCTAACTGAGGTCAAATGCTTACTAGATCCTCTCCCTTCTTGCTTAATTGCTTAAAACTTAAGATTTCCTTTATTTTCTCCTATATTATCAAGTTCTCTATTTATCTATTCATCTGTATCTATCTACATATAGAAAGATATAGGTATAGGTGCAAGTATAGATAGACATAGGTGTATATACATCTATACACACACACACATACATATACATGTAGAAAGCTAGGTATACATATACCATGCTATACATCATACTATAATGTAAATCTATATAAAAAAGAGAAAATAAAAGTCAAAACTGCGTTGATCTCATTGCTCTACCCCCCTACCCCGCCTAACTACCACCTCTTCTCTCTTTTCTTCTTTATAACAAAACTCAAAATAGTTATGGATACATTAATCCCATATCTCACATTTTTTCCCTCAAACTACACTTTCCTATTTTTTCACTGAAACAGTACTTGTAGATGTCCTTAAAACCACAACCTTTGTTAGTACTCATGGTTCTTGACTTCTCAGCAGCATTTAGTCCAGTTGCAATCTTTTTCATTCTTCTGATGTTCCTACTTCACTAACTGCTACTCCTTCATCTGTTTCCCTCACTCCTTCTCTTCTTCCTGACTTTTAAAATATGAACTGAAGCAAGGACCAATCCTTGTAACTTTTCTCTTCTCTATTTACACATACTTTCTGAATTATTTCATCCAGTATCATGGCTTTAAATATAGTTTTGATGCTGATGACTCCCAAGTAGATATCCAAGGTCTTATATTTTCTCATAAAGATGCTATATAACATATGATCTTTATAGAGGCATTGAGATATATTCAGGTGGAGTATGACCATCCAGTTTTAGTTGAAAAGAGAAGGAGTGAGAGATCACTGTTACAGTCATATGCCAAACAATTAATAAGTGAAGGAAACAGATCCAGGGTCCAGGTCTTGTAACTGTTGGTTGATTATATTACATATCTCTTTTGTTCACATTTGGTACTATTTAAATATACATTTTAAAAAATTTATAAGAACCACTGAATATTGTGTATTGAATTAGTTCATGAATGTATATGACTATTTTCTTCCTTCTATATTTAGCAAAATTCAGGTAATGAAGATACCATTTGTAAAGGTAAGCAAGATTTTTAATGTGGTTAAAGAAATCAAGGCCATTCATTTTCAAGAAATCCTCTGTGTTCTTGTTGTGCATTCTTCACTAGTATACTTTTTACATTTACAAACATGGCACTAGTGTCAGTCACAGATGTTGCTGGGTAGGATATTAAGATAACCTTTGCTAAAATGTCACCGATAAAGGCATCACTGTTTATTTCTCCTGACTTCTCTCCATTTATTCAGGTTACCCCACTAAAATACATTTGCTATCTTCTATTTTTGATATATATCCTTACTCAGTGTTGGTCTCACAACATTCTGGAAAACTTGAGGCAATTACTCAAACGTTGTCAGTTTTTCGGAAAGGAAGCCAATGAACAATGCATTTTCCATGACAAGAGCAGATGTGATTCTGAGAATACACCTACTGATCAAAGCTGTAGGAAAATGAAGAAATAATAGCTAAGGTTACTCTCGCCCAGTCTTTAAAAATTATGAAATCCAAGCGATTTCAGACAAGTTGAAAAAAAAATGTTAGTAAAGGAGAGATTTCAGAGTGTATTTCCTCCATAAATGTCAAAGAATAAAACATCTCTTAATAACACATTTGTCTCTAGAGGGAATATTGCTGCTCCCATTTAAAGGGTTAAGTGATTTTAAAAATAAGCAAACTTTTTTGTTTGTTTTTGTTTTTGTTTTTGCGGTACACGGGCCTCTCACTGTTGTGGCCTCTCCCGTTGCAGAGCACAGGTTCCGGACGTGCAGGCTCAGCAGCCATGGCTCACGGGCCCAGCCGCTCCGCGGCATGTGGGATCCTCCCGGACTGGGGCACGAATCCATGTCCCCTGCATCGGCAGGTGGACTCTCAACCACTGCGCCACCAGGGAAGCCCTAAGCAAACTTTTAATTTCAGAATCACTTTAGATTTCTAGGAAAGTTGCAAAGATATTACAGAGAGTCGCTGTATACCCCTCATCCAGTGTCCCTTACTGTTAATGAATTATATTACTATGATCCATTTTTCACAATGAAGAAATCACAATTCTTGTATGTTACTATTAAGTATACTCCATTCTACATTTGGATTTCCTTAGTTTGTACCGAAAGTCCATTTTCTGTTCCAGGGTCCCATCCAGGACACTGCATTTCATTTAGTTTTTATGTCACCTTAAGCTTCTCTGGTCTGTAAGAGTTTCTTGGATTTTTCTTATTTTTGATGGCCTTGGCAATCTTGAGGAGTACTCTTAGATATTTTGTAGAACGTCCCTCAATTTGGTTGTGTCTGATGTTTTTCTTATGATCAGATGTGGGTTATGTGTTTGAGGAGGAAGACCACAAGAGGTCAAGTGCCATTCTCATCACAGCATACCAAGAGTTCACACCATCAATGGGATTTAGCACCGTTGATGTTGATTGACCTTGACCACCTGGCTGAGGGAGTGTTTGTCAGGTATTGCCACTGTACCACGTTTTTTTTTTCCTACTTTCATACTCTTTGGAAGCAGAGAGAATATTTTTTTAAATTTGTAATTAATTAAAGGCACAAAAGTATTACTGGATACAAGTATCACATTAACACAGCAGACTAAAATGCCAGTGTATTGAATGTACCTAAGAAGGTTTCCCTGGCAGCACCTGTTATGGTAGACTTCCAGAGTGGTAAATTGCAGTCATCTCTCATGGTAGATGGATGCTGCTAATGCTTACAGTTAAAACTGTTTTTTATTGCAAAGGAGGTAGCTCTTCCTCAGAAAGAACTGGAAAATTTCCTCAATATCCCCACTATAATTTGCACAAAAATAGTTACATACTCTGTTTTCTGTATTTGTATAGGTTTTATGCAAACACTGTGCCATTTTGTATAAGGGACTTGAGCGTCTGCAGCTTTTTATATCTGTGGGGCCCTGGAACCAATCCCCTGTGGACACTGAGGGACAGCTGTGTTTGTTACAATTGATAAACATACAGTGTCATTGTCATTATAACCCCAAATCCACAGTTTACACTATGATTCACTCATTTGATGAATTTTTGACAAATGTATAATGTCATATAGCCATCTAATTATAGTATCATATGTAATGGTTTCACTGCCCTAAAAATCCTCTGAGCTCCACCTATTCATAACTTCCTCCTCCCAATCCATGACAACCACTAGTTTTTTTTACTGTCTCCATAGAGTTGCTTTTTCTAAAATGTCATAAACTTGGAATCATGAGTATGTACCTCTTTCAGAATGGATTCTTTTGCTTACAAATATATATATAAGTTTCCTTGATATCTTTTTATGGCTTGATAGTTCATTTCTTTTTAGTTGTGAAAAGTTTACCATTGTATGGATATAGTGTAGTTTATCTATTCACATATTAAAGAAAATCTTGGTTACCTCCAAGTTTTGGCAATTATGAATAAAGCTGCTATAAACATTCATTTCTGTTTTTTTAATGAACATAAGTTTTCACCTAATTTGAGTAGATACCAAAGAAATAATTGCCAAATTATGTAAGAATGTGATTAGTTCTATTAGAAGCCATTGAACTGTCTTCCAAAGTGATTATATCATTTCACATTCCTACCAGCAATGAATAAGTGTAGCTGTTTCTCCACATCTTTGCCAGCATTTGGTGTTGTCAGTGTTCTGTATTTTGGCCATTCTAATAGATGTTTATTGCTGTCTCATGCTCTAATGACATATGACATCGAGCTTATTTTCATATGATGATCTGCCGTCTTATTTGGTGAGGTGTTTGGTCAGATCGTTTGTCTATTTTTTAATCAGGTGGTCAATTTTCTTACTGTTGAGTTTTAAGAGTTCTTTATATTTTTTGGATAAGTCCTTTATCAGATATGTCTTTGGCAAAATGATTCTCCCAGTCTGTGGTTAGTTTTCTAAATCTCTTCATAATTCTTTCAGAGAGCAGAGTTTTTAATTTTAATGAAGTCCAGCTAAAACTACATAGTTACTTGTTTATCTATTCTTGCAAATATCCAAGTAGTTTCTTCATTTGTTTTGTAAATCTGAGAATGTTAACTTACAGATACTATAGATATTGTCTATAGTAATTTATTTGAAATAACTTTCAGCAAATTTTTCTTACTTACCTTTTTATAGCAGTAGCAGTGATGTGTGATTTGCAAGACTTTGGTGGACAGATGGAGCTGTATTTCTGATTTCATGATTTTGGTTGAAAGAAAACTAAAGTTTTACTAATTAAGAAAGAAACACACACACACAATCAATAGTGGTACTAGTTCTGGGTCCAGATGAATTCTTTCTGAATTTATAAATGCAATGAAACCCTATTTTTATTTTCTCTTTGGCCTATATATGCCAAAGTAAATATTCACAATGTTAATGGACTTGTGTTATAAAAGTGTTATTCACATATGTTTCCCATTGAATTTGGCTTTAATACAGCTTTCAGATTTTCAATTAAATATGAGACAAATATTTATTAATTCACTTCATTTCCTCAGTGTTTCAGCTCAGAGATTTTTAACTTATTACATTTCAAATTTGAAAAGGCTAACATAATTGGTCATGAAAACTGATATTAATTTTATTTTCATTCTCTTTCCATGCAAGAAGTAAATCCTATGACTTTTAATGTATGTCTGTTATAAGATATTTAAATATCTTAACATTAGCTGTTGCTGATAACTCAGTTCTATAAACATAATAAAGATTTGTTACAGTTATTATATTAACTTGCAAAGCATATTTGGGGAAGTGAGAGGATGAAGAACTTATTTCAGAATATAGGACTTCTCTTCTTGAGCCTCAAAGATATTTTAAGGGTTTTTCATTTTAGGGATCGCTAGCAGAGAAGAAATTCAATTAATTTCTCAGGATTAAAGCCAAATTAATAATTTAATAAGGGAAATGAGGACATGACATAATTGCTGAAATGTTCATTTATGAATAGCTATCTCCACTCTATCATTTAGAGAGATCATCCTCAAACACAAATCTGGTAGACAGAGACCAACGCCCTGAAATGCTGCTTCAATATCCTTAACAAGTATCCTATACTTCAAACATGTTGAGCTTCTAATACCACCATTCAAATAGCTGTTAACACCACGGACTTGTGTGGCCTGTTATAAGCACAATAAATGGGTGGAGATCCTATTATTGCGAGACACGGCACTAATTTTCTCTACATTTGTCTTTATCTGTAATGATTTCAATGATCAATTACCAATAACTGTCAATTCCCTTCTCCATTTTACAAT
This sequence comes from Phocoena phocoena, assembly GCF_963924675.1. NCBI lineage: Eukaryota > Metazoa > Chordata > Mammalia > Artiodactyla > Phocoenidae > Phocoena > Phocoena phocoena. The sequence goes on from NC_089231.1 coordinate 8,411,675, forward strand.
TGATTAAAAACTGAGTTTCAAAGAGTCTAAATAACAAGCCCCAAATAACACTTCATGTCTTCACAAAGCCAGCTGACACTCCTTTTCTATGCCACCAGATCATGACATGCTTTTGTGTATGGTTTTTACCCCCAATGACATCTTTTTTCTTGTCTACCTGTCGAATTCGTATGATTTCCTTAAGATTTATTCCAAACATGTCACTCAGCTCAAGTGCTTTCTCCTTAGTAAAGTCCTACTGAATTAAATGCTTCATGCTCCTCTTTATCTATTAGAGACACATTACCTTTCATAGTAGCTTCCACATATGTGAACCTCATGAAATAACAAGATTATAAAATCCTTCATAGACAAAATTGCCTATTACTTGTCTTCATTTCCATAACATCTAGCCCAGGCATGGCCCATCCATGCCAGTTGTACAATCAGAATTTTTAAATTGAAATGATTATAGTCTATAATATCTGTGTATTAAAAGGTGAAAATCAGGAAGAAAAATTTTACACATGTAGTTAAGAACTATTTTCAGTGTTACGTGAGTGGGAGAGTACATGCAAACAAAAGTTAAGATATAGTAAATGACTATTGTAGATAAAGCATAGGCTAAATGGAGTATATGTCAGGTGCTTTAAAATTGAAAGGGAAAACTGTTGGAGATGGTTCTGAGATTCCCAATGCACTATGTCTGACGAACCCGTGTCCTGTTGATGTAAGAACACAGATAAAGAATACCATAATATACTCTCTTCAATTGTAATATCTGACTCAAAATAGAGTCTTATTAACTTAAAATTATTCTTCTCTAGATGAGTTTTAGGAGCTGAATTTCATTACTCTGAAGTAATCTCTGATAAGTATGAAAACTCATGCACGTAAAAGCCCCTTGAAGTAAGGCAAATATTTTATTTCACGTCTCTTCAAAATAGTGAGGATTTCATGAGACCAAATGATTTGTATTCTCCTTAATACTGCAGCTACATTTTGAACTGGGGTATTATATAAGATTTTCAGCTCCCCCTCCTTTTATTGGTTTTTGAACAAAGAATGGGCCTTGTAACAGAAGCCTTAAAAAAAGTTTTAAGTGACAGGAACCCCCAAATACTTAGGTGCTAAAGTGAACTTCATTTTATTTAAATGATTAATTCTTTTATGCTATGTTGGAAAATTCATTTACTGAGCATGTTTGTCATGTTTTGTACGATATGCAGACATGTACGTCATAATGATTTCTTCGTTATAGAGCTCAAAAATCTATAAATTCAAATATCTAAATAAAGGAATTATCATGTGTCCTTCAGGAATTATAAATAAAGAAATCTTTATGGGGTGGAGTCAAGATGGCGGACCAGGAGGATGTGGAATTCGCCTCTCTGCACAACCAGGGCACCTAGCAGGCACCGCTGGGGGGCCATGGATACCTAAGGGGACAGAGGAACCCCCAGTGACCGGGTAGGATGTGGGGCATGCAGGAAAGTGAGGGGGGAGGAGAAGTGGAGGTGGGAGGGGACTGGCGCCCCTGAGGGGTGGCTGGGGGAGGGGAAGGGATCCCACACCTGGAGGGGGAAAGGGGGGGACCATTGGGAGGGGGGAGGATCCAAAGGGAGTGTGGCCAGGTTTCCCCTGCCCACTTGGGCCCCCAGGAGCCTGCTGAGATACAAGCCTGATCCTCTGCCCAACAAGGCCCCCTCCAGCCGCAGGGGTCCTGAGGGAGTGGGAGGGAGGGAAGGGGAAGCAAAAGTAAAGGCCGGACCTCTGGGATGGCACCCCTGAGGGGTGTCTGGGGGAGGGGGGTTCCTACACCCAGCGGGACCCACCCAGGGTTAGGGGTCCAGCGGTGATGGGGGAGACCCTGGGGTGTGTGTGGAGGAATGGAAGGGAATGGGGCCAGCGCTTTCCCTGCCCACTTAGGCACTGGGGAGCCTGTTGACCTCCCAGGCCTAATCCTCTGCCCTCTGAGCCTCCCTCCTGCCACGTAGAACCCAAGCCCCGCCCCTACACCCCCACCCAAGGCTGACCTCTACACTCGGAGACCCCCTCCAGTGCTGTGCCTAAACCCCATCCACACATCCTCACTCAGGGCCCTATCTCCAAACTCCGGAACTCCACACTCCCTAGGCCCTCCTTTGGATGTGCTGCCTCTCCCCTTCCATGCGGGTCCTAAGCAGAGGCCCCACCCCACATGAACGTCAATCTGCCTAGGCCCCACCCCATGCTTGAATGTCCTCCTGCCTGCCCACACCCCCTCCCGCCTAGGCCCCGCCCTACCCTAAACCCTGTCCCTGCCTAAGTTCCACCCCTGCCTAAACTCCGCCCCCCCCCATAGCTAAGCCCATTTTTTTCATTATTTATTTATCTTTCTGTTTTCTTCTTTTAGGTTGGGGTTCTATTTTACCTTCTTGTTATTGATTCATTTATATTTTTATTTTTTTCTAATAAATATTTTATTTTTCTAATTTTATTTTATTCTTTATACTTTGTTATTCTGCTCCTTTTGGCTTGTTCCCATTTTTAAAATTTTTTCATTTTTCTGTTGTGGTTTTGTTTTACCTTGTTGCAGTTGTTTCAATTATATGTGTATTTTTCCTAATGTATTTTTTATATTTCTAGTTTTATTTCATCTTTTATTCTCTGTTATTGTACTGCTCCTTTTTTTCTTTTTGGCACTCCATGCACCTTGTAGGATCTTGGTTCCCAGGCCAGAGGTCGGGCCCAAGCTCCTGTAGTGTGAGTGCTGAGTCCAAACCACTAGACTAACAGAGAACCTCAGACGCCAGGGAATATTAACCGAGGGAGGCTTCTCAGAGGTCCTCATCTCGGCACCAAGACCCGGCTCTACCCAACTGCCTGAAAACACCAGTGCTGGATGCCTCAGGCCAAACAAAGAGACAGGAATACAGCCCCATCCATCAAAAAACAAAAAAAAGAAATGACAAAAAAATATGTTACAGATGAAGGAGCACGGTAAAAACCTACAAGACCAAATAAATGAAGACCAAATAGGCAACCTACCTGAAAAAGAATTAAGAATAATGATAGTAAAGATGATCCAAAATCTAGGAAACAGAATGGAGAAAATACAAGAAACGTTTAACAAGGATCTAGAAGAACTAAAGAGCAAACAAACAATGATGAATAACACAAATAACTGAAATTAAAAATACTCTAGAAGGAATCAATAACAGAATAACAGAGAGAAGAATGGGTAAGTGAGCTGGAAGATAAAATGGTGGAAATAATTGTAGGGGAGCAGAATAAAGAAAAAAGAATGAAGAGAATTGAGGACAGTCTCAGAGACCTCTGGGACAACATTCAGTGCACCAACATTTGAATTATAGGGACCCCAGAAGAAGAGAAAAAGAAGGGGTCTGAGAAAATGTTTAAAGAGATTATAGTCGAAAACTTCCCTAACATGGAAGGAAATAGTCAAGTCCAGGAAGTGCAGAGAGTCCCATACAGGATAAACACAAAGAGAAACACATTGAGACACATATTAATCAAACTATCAAAAATTAAATACAAATAAAAAATATTAAAAGCAGCAAGTGAGAAACAGCAAATGACATACAAGGGAATCCCCATAATATTAAAAGCTGTTAAGATCTTTGAGCAGAAACTCTGCAGGCCAGAAGGGAATGGCAAGACATATTTAAAGTGATGAAAGGGAAAAACCTACAACCAAGATTAGTCTACCCAGCAAGGATCTCATTCAGATTCGATGGAGAAATCAAAAGCTTTACAGACAAGAAAAAGCTACGAGAATTCAGCACCACCAAACCAGCTTTACAACAAATGCTAAAGGAACTTCTCTAAGCAGGAAACAAAAGAGAAGAGGAAGGCCCACAAAAGCAACACCAAATCAATTAAGAAAATTGTTATAGGAACATACATATCAATAATCACCTTGAATGTAAATGGATTAAATGCTCCAACCAAAAGACATAGACTGGCTGAATGGATACAAAAACAAGACCTGTATATATGCTGTCTACAAGAAACCCACTTCAGACCTAGGGACACATACAGACTGAAAGTGAGGGGATGGAAAAAGATATTCCATGCAAATGGAAATCAAAAGGAAGCTGGAGTAGCAATTCTCATATCAGACAAAATAGATTTTATAATAAAGACTATTACAAGAGACAAAGAAGGACACTACATAATGATCAAGGAACCAATCCAATAAGAAGATATAACAGTTGTAAGTATTTATGCACCCAACATAGGAGCACCTCAATACATAAGGCAGATGCTAACAGCCATACAAGGAGAAACCGACAGTAACACAAGAAGAATACACTTTCTTCTCAAGTGCACATTGAATGTTCTCCAGAATAGATCACATGTTGGGTCACAAGACCCAAGATCACATCTTTGGGTCACAAATTAAGCCTTGGAAAATTTAAGAAAATTGAAATCATATCAAGCATCTTTTCCAACCACAATGCTATGATATTAGAAATCAATTAGAGGAAAAATACTGTAAAAAACACAAATACATGGAGGCTAAACAGTGCACTGCTAAACAACCAAGAGATCACTGAAGAAATCTAAGAAGAAATAAAAAAATACCTAGAAACAAATGACAATGAAAACATGACAATCCAAAGCCTATGGGATGAAGCAAAATCATTTCTAAGAGGGAAGTTCATAGAAATTCAGGCTCATGCAAGAAACAAGAAAAATCTCAAATAAACAATCTAACCTTACACCTAAAGCAACTAGAAAAAGAAGAACAAAGAAAACCCAGAGTTAGTAGAAGGAAAGAAATCATAAAGATCAGAGAAGAAATAAATAGAAATGAAGAAAACAATAGCAAAGATCAATAAAACTAAAAGCTGGTTCTTTGAGAAGATAAACAAAATTGATAAACCTTTAGCCAGACTCATCAAGAAAAAAAAGGGAGAGGATTCAACTCAATAAAATTAGAAATAAAAAAGGAGAGATTACAATAGACGCTGCAGAAATACAAAAGATCATAAGAGCCTACTACAAGCAACTCTATGCCAATAAAATGGACAACCTGGAAGAAATGGAAAAATTCTTTGAAAGCCACAATTTTCCAAGATTGAAGCAGGAAGAATTAGAAAATATGAACAGACCAATCACAGGTAATGAAACTGTAATTAAAAATCTTCCAACAAACAAAAGTCCAGGACCAGGTGGCTTCACAGGCGAATCCTACTGAATATTTAGAGAAGAGTTAACACCTTTCCTTCTTAAACTTTTCCAAAAAATTGCAGAGGGAAGAACCCTCCCAAACTCGTTCTACAAGGCCACCATCACCCTGATACCAAAACCAGACAAAGATATCAGAAAATAAGAAAATTACAGACCAGTATCACAGATGAACATAGATGCAAAAATCCTCAACAAAATACTAGCAAACAGAATCCAACAGCACATTAAAAGGATCATATACCATGATCAAGTGGGATTTATCCCAGGGGTGCAAGGATTCTTCAACATATGCAAATCAATCAGTGAGATAAACCACATTAACAAATTAAGGAATAAAAACCATATGATCACCTCAATAGATGTAGAAAAAGCTTTTGACAAAATTCAACACCCATTTATGATAAGAACAGAAAGTGGGCATAGAGGGAACCTACCTCAACATAATAAAGGGCCTATATTACAGACTCACAGCAAACATCATTCTCAATGGTGAAGAATTGAAAGCATTTCTCTAAGATCAGGAGCTAGACAAGGATGTCCATTCTCACCACTGTTATTCAACATAGTATTGGAAGTCCTAGCCACAGCAATCAGAGAGGAAAAAGAAATAAAAGGAATACAAATTGGAAAAGAAGAGGTACAGCTGTCACTGTTTGCCAATGACACGATACTATACACAGAAAATCCTAAAGATGCCACCAGAAAACTACTAGAGCTGATCAATGAATTTGGTAAGGTCGCAGGATACAAAATTAATGCACAGAAATCTCCTGCATTCCTATACATTAGCAACAGAAGAACAGAAAGAGAAATTAAGGAAACTATCCCATTTACCACTGCAACAAAAAGAATAAAAACTTAGGAATAAACCTACCTAAGGAGGCAAAAGATCTGTACTCAGAAAACTATAAAACACTGATTAAAGTAATCAAAGATAACATAAACAGATGGAGAGATATACCATGCCCCTGGACTGGAAAAATCGATATTGTGAAAATGACTATACTACCCCAAGCAATCCACAGGTTGAATGCAATCCCTATCAAATTACCAATGGCATTTTTCACAGAACTAGAACAAGAAATTTTACAGTTTTTATGTAAACACACAAGACTCCGAATAGCCAAAACAATCTTAAGAAAGAAAAACTGAGCTGGAGGAATCAGGCTCTCTGACTTCAGACTATACTACAAAGCTACAGTAATCAAGACAGTATGGTACTGGCACAAAAACAGAAACATAGATCAATGAAACAGGAGAGAAAACCCAGAGATAAACCCACACACATATTGTCATCTAATCTTTGATAAAGGAAGCAAGTATATACAATGGAGAAAAGACAGCCTCTTCAATAAGTGGTACTGGGTGGGCTTCCCTGGTGGCGCAGTGGTTGAGAGTCCACCTGCCGATGCAGGGGACACGGGTTCGTGCCCCAGTCTGGGAAGATCCCACATGCCATGGAGCAGCTAGGCCCATGAGCCATGGCCGCTGAGCCTGCACGTCTGGAGCCTGTGCTCCGCAACGGGAGCAGCCACAACAGTGAGAGGCCCGCGTACCGCAAAAAAAAAAAAAAAGTGGTGCTGGGAAAACTGGACAGCTACATGTAAAACTCTTAGAGGAAAACATAGGCAGAACACTCTATGGCATAAATCACAGCAAGATCCTTTTTGACCCACCTCCTAGAGTAAGGGAAATAAAAACAAAAATAAACAAATGGGACCTAACGAAACTTAAGGAAATCATAAACAAGATGAAAAGACAACCCTCAGAATGGGAGAAAATATTTGCAAATGAAGCAACTGACAAAGGATTAATCTCCAAAACATACAAGCTCATGCAGCTCAATATCACATAAACAAACAACCCAATCCAAAAATGGGCAGAAGACCTAAATAGACATTTCTCCAAAGAAGGTATACAGATGGCCAACAAATGCATGAAAAGATACTCAACATCACTAATCATTAGAGAAATGCAAATCAAAACCACAATGAGGTATCACCTCACACCAGTCAGTATGGCCATCATCAAAAAATCTACAAACAATAAATGCTGGAGAAGGTGTGGAGAAAGGGGAACCCTCCTGCACTGTTGGTGAGAATGTAAATTGATACAGCCAATATGGAGCACAGTATGGTGTTTCTTTAAAAAACTAAAAATAGAACTACCATATGACCCAGCAATCCCACTACTGGGCATATACCCTGAGAAAACCATAATTCAAAAAGAGACATGTTCCACAACATTCACTGCAGTTCTATTTACAATAGCCAGGACATGGAAGCAACCTAAGTGTCCGTTGACATATCAATGGATAAAGGAGATGTGGCACATATATACAGTGGAATATTACTCAGCCATAAAAAGAAATTGTGTTATTTGTAGTGTGGTGGATGGACCTAGAGACTATCATACAGAGTGAAGTAAGTCAGAAAGAGGAAAACAAATACTGTATGCTAACACATATTTATGGCATCTAAAAAAAAATGGTTCTGATGAACCCAGGGGCAGGACAGGAATAAAGACGCAGACCGCAGACATAGAGAATGGGCTTGAGGACACGGGAAAGGGTAAGGGTAAGCTGGGACTATGTGAGAGAGTAGCATTGACATGTATACACTCCCAAATGTAAAGTAAATAGCTAGTGGGAAGCAGCGGCATAGCACAGGGAGATCAGCTCGGTGCTTTGTGTCCACCTAGAGGGGTGGGATAGGGAGGGTGGGAGGGAGGGGATATGGGGATATATGTATACTTATAGCTGATTCACTTTGTTGTACAGCAGAAACTAACACACCATTGTAAAGCATTTATACTTCAATAAAGGTGTGACAAAAAAACCTCATGTTTTAAATACCATGGAAAATATTTATTTAAAAATAACTAATTACTGACTGAGAAATTTTTAGACCAGAATTCTGCTAATTATTAATTTCCTTTGCTCATATTTATAGGGAATATAAAACAATATTGTCAAATTTTCCTCATGGTTTTAGAGAACTTTTTAATTTTAAATGGGAAAAATAATGATTCTCAATGAGTAAAGAGGAAAAATAAGGTTTAATTTAACATAGAGAATATAAATGCAAGACAACTTGAACAATAGGAAAGGGTTTCTATTCAAAATATTGGTGAGCTTTAATTCCTTATGAGGTCAAAGCCCAAAGAAACAAGCTTAAGTTCTCTCATGAGATTTGAGGCAAAAATTTCTAATAATTGTGGCATATAGTGTGATAAAGGCAAAAGAAAATGAAATAATAGAATTTATACAGAAATTTTCCTGAAGTAGGGTGTACTCGAAATTTTCAGCCCTCAAATACTAATTGATCCACTTTCATCATGTAGCTGAGGTCTGGAGTTGGGAAGGAAACAACACAGATTACAAATTTCAAATTATTTTATCAATCACATAACATATTTCTCATCAATATCACATGCCAGCTACTATGTTAGGTTTTGGAACATAAAACTTTCAAAACTTCCATCAGAGAATTTATGATCCCCAAATACAGAAAAACAAGTAAGTGAATATTCTATAATAACACATGCTGCAGTACTGGTAATGACACCATGGATGCTATGGCTGGGAAGATTACATGGGATATTAAGAGAGGGTCAGGAAACAGTGCACAGAAAAAGTGATCACTTAAGTAAATTTAGGATGACATACAATGCACCTTCCTATCTACAGGTTCCACATCCTCAGATATGGAGGGACGATTGTGACAAAGTCAGACAAGGGCAAGCAGAAATTCGGAGGAGAGGTAGGGAGAGAGGCCAAGATGTAGAAAAGCTTGTCACATTCTGGAAGCAGCAAATTGTTCTAGAACAGTATAAGGGGTGAGTGCTATTCCTAGAAGGGCCTTCATGTCATGCTAAGAAGTTTGCATTTTATCATGAACCAATGGTTTGTCACTAAAGGAGGCAAGTAGCCTGAGTCTTATAAAAGCACTCTGACACAAAGTGGAAAGAGACCAGAGGCGAAGAGACATATACGCAGCTATGTAATAACTCTGTTAATAAAGAATGAAAGCCTTGGTTTAATGCAGTTAGAAATGAAGAAAAGGAAGACATTGTTTGGATGTACATTTGTATCTATATGCATATATGCAAGCACACACACAAACACACACACACACACACCTCAGCCAGGTAGAACCCTGGTAGATAAAACTAAAGCATAATAATGCTTTCCTCAATTAAAATTCACACCCATCTGAAAATAATAACAAACATTAAATTAAGTAGATGTTTCTTATGAAATCATATACCCTCTTCACTATATCCAGCTACAGAATTAAATTCATAAATACCTTAGATTGTTTCAGTATTGTTCTATTCTCATTAGTCTTTCCAAAGGGCAGAGACATATCGATCTCATTTCTTTATGAAATTTAGAGTAAAATCTCGCATATACGTACGTTGCTTCCACATGTATAATAAAACTGGCGCTAAGGAGCCTCCGGTGAAAGAACAGAAGCTTGAGTCACTTTGGGGCCATATTAGGGACCTGATGTGATGCTGTAGTGTCCGGGAGCAGATAGCAGTTAGGTGTCAGTACCTGTAGGTAACTGCCAGACTCCTGTGAGGGACTGTGTTGGGAGGTGACATGCCACTGGACCAGCGGTAGAAATGGATGAAAACAATTGTGAGACTTGCTGGTTCCGTGACAGCACCCACAGGCCGTGAATGGGCTTGTGACCACCCACGGGGGTCCCATGATTATTTGGCGAATGGGGGCATGTGTCAGTGGGGGTGGGAAGGTGGCAGCTGGAGGGGGATGCAGTCTGCCAGGGCTGCAACTTGGAGTGACACTTTATGCATTGGAAACTGCTTAGCCTGGAGAAATTTGTCTTATTTCTATACTAAGAAAGACATTCTCTCTGTTCTTTTAGTTTTTATCTTTATAATCTTTTTCAGAGGTCATATTGTATCTACTCTAGTTTGGAAGTCATACAGTGGCTTTGGTCCAAAACCAATAAAATTTTTACTTGCCTAAGAATTGTTAAACACTGGAATAGATCACTGAGAAACCCTGGATAATCTCTTTGAAGCGGACCTTTTAATTATCTCTGGGTCTTTTGTCAAAATTAAGTGGGGTCGTGGGCATTCCTATTTGAAAGCAAGGGAATGGACTAAATGTCCTCTTTAATTTACTCTTTAACTTATTTAATGTAAAGTTGTATAATGCCAAATCAGCCTTAAATTTC